>NW_013549713.1:2726-21467 GCF_000499425.1 Eimeria acervulina
GGGGGGGGGGGCGGCAGGGTGTGGGGCCCCACGAGGCCCTGAGGTGTACATACACCTGAAGGCTGCAGCAAAATGATGTGTCTTTTGTCTACACAGAAGGCAGCAGCAGCAACTTTAACGCTGCTGCGGCGGCTGCCAACGCCAGCAGCAGCAACAACAACTGCAGCAGCAGCAGCAACAACAGCAACAGCAGTAACTGCAGCAACAGCAGCAACAGCAGCAACAGCAGCAGCAGCAGCAGCAGCAGCAGGGACAGCATTCCACTTTGACCTTCAATTCAAAAGGGCCTTAGCGACGGCAACGGCTACAACGGATGCTGCTGCAGCAACATCTATTGCAGCAGTAACAGCAGCAGCAGCAGCAGCAGCAACAGCAACAGAAACAGCACGGCCTCTGGAGCAGAAGCTCCTGTGGGGCCCAGCATGGGGGCCCCTAAGCAGCAGAATATCAGGGCAAGCCCAAGGGCTGTCCCTCTGCAGCGACGTTTGTTTGTTTCGTAAGCTTCTAAACATGCAGCAGCAGCAGCAGCAGCAACAGCAAGCACAGGACTATCTGCAGCAACAAAGTTTTTGGTTTGATAGGCCTCAGGGCTTCCTTGACAGCACTTTGCTGCAGCAGCAGAACCTGCTGCAGCAGCAGCAACAGCAGCAGACCCTATGGACCCATTCTCCCCGGACGCCTCCTCCTTCCCTGCAGCATCAGCAGCAGCATCAGCAGCAGCATCAGCAGCAGCATCAGCAGCAGCAGCAGCAGCAGCAGGGTCTGCTGCTGCGGCGTGATCGTGGTGGTAAGTTAAAGACAAAGTTAAGGAGAACAGAGAGAAGACGAAGAAAAGCAGAGGCCCTAAAGAGACGTCTGGGGCCCCTCAACCCTATGCAAAACTCAAAAGTACAGGGGGGCCCCCCTGGGGGGCCCCCTGGGGGGCCTCCTGGGGACCCTGGGGCCCCTGGGGGCCCCTTGGACTTAGGCGATGTTTTGATTGTACGCTAGACTGACAGAAGACTCAGGATTTAGGGTTTAGGGTTTAGGGTTAGCGTTTAGGGTTTAGGGTTAGGGTTTAGGGTTTAGCGAAGGGCTGTGGAAGGGATAGGGAGAAGAGGCAAAGAAAAAACAAATAGCAGAGACGGAACCCTAAACCCTAAACCCTAAAACAATTTACTCGTGGGGCTTCCACTGTATAGACGTCCTAAACCCTAAACCCTAAACCCTAAACCCTAGCATTCGTAACGTTGTCTCTAGCATGCCTGCAGGCTTTGCGTGAGCTGTCTTTAAGATTAGGGTTTAGGGTTTAGTGTTTTAGACTGTACGCTAGGGCTGAGCGACTTAGCCTTAAGGGTTTAGGGTTTAGGGTTTAGGGTTTAGGAGGAGACAGCTGCTTGGGGTGTATGTACAGGGGTACAGGGCCTTTGCAGCGAGCCCGAGAGACACAAATTAAAAAATAAATATAAAATATTTATTATATTCGCCTAAGGTATATGCATAGTATACATATATATTATATACATTTTATCTGTATATATATATATATATTATATACGTTTTATTTGTATATATATATATATATATATATATATATATTATATATATATTATATTTATCTTTGTTTACACCTGTTGGGTTTATCGCAAACATCATGTCCACGGAACATATCTACAAATAAATAATACATCTATATATATATATATATACATCTATATATATATGTATGTACATATACATGTATATGTATATATATATGTATATATATATATATATATATATCTGTAGCAGTCCCTTCAAGTGTCTCCGCAAACAGTGTAGCGTCTGTAGCAGCAGCAGGAGCAGCAGAAGCAGAAGTAGCAAAGGAGACACTTTAAACACAGACTGAGACAACCTCTAGACACCTCAGGGCTTCAGCCAGATCAGAGGGCAGCTCGCTGTACACCTCAAGATCCCTCATTTGAAGGGGGGCCCCAGGGGCCCCCTGTCTCCCCACTGAGGGGCCCCCAGGGGGCCCCCCTTTGAATTGCTGCTGTACAACGCCGAGATAACAACAGTGAAGAAACAAACGGGGACACCAGGAGAGATCAAACAAATACGAAGAAGGGTCTGCAGCAACAGCAACAGCAGCAGCAGCAGCAGCAGCAACAGCAGAGGCAGCAGCAGCAACAGCAGAAACCGCAACCATCAGAGATAGAAACCAACAGCAGGGGTGCGCTGCACTATCGAGCAGCAGGTGCTGCAGCAGCTGCTGCTTCTGACCTGCCAGCAGCAGCAGCAGTAGCAGCAGCAGCAATGGCAACAGGCTGCCTGAGCGCCCCACTTCTCCTAAACGCTGAATGTGTCTCCTCGCAGGGACTGTCTCTTCTCTACTACACTACGGAGCAGCTATTCTTTCCTGCTGCCGTTGCTGCTGCTGCTGCTGCTGCTGGTGCTGATGCTGCTGATGCTGCTGGTGCTAATGCCGCTGCTGCTGCTGCTGCTGCTGCTGCTGCTGCTGCTGCTGCTGACCTTTATGGTACTTATAATCTGCAGCAATGGGGTGCCCCATGGTAGACAAATGAATTCGTATTTGATGGGTCCTCCCCGTCAGCAGCTTCACTAAAAGGAGACTATACACTCGACCTGCGGAGACACCCCAACGCACATACACAGATACTCACTAATGCTACTATTGCTGCTGCTGTTGCTACTGCTGCTACTATTGCTGCTGCTGCTGATGCTGCTGTTGCTGCTGCTGTTGCTGCTGCTGCTGTTTGCAAAAAGTAGTGAAGAGGTGCAGAGACAACAGAACTGCTGCACCCACTTCACAGTGAGGCAGATGACCCTCTATGTTGGGGGCCCCCACCAGGGGCCCCCATCATTGGGGGCCCCTACTATTGGGGGCCCCTATTATTGGGGGCCCCTATTAATGGGGGCCCCTACTATTGGGAGCCCCTACTAATGGGGGCCCCTACTATTGAGGGCCTCTACTATTGGGGGCCCCTACTATTGGGGGCCCCCAGTGTGAGGGTGTTACCTTGTCGTTGCAAGTGGAGAAGGGGACGAAAGAGAGTGGTTGATGGCTGCAGCAGAAGAAAAGAGAGACGCAGCAAGCAGCAGCAGCACTAGAAGCAACTCGAGCAGCAACAGCCGCAGTAGCAGCAGCAACAGCAGCAGCAGCAGTAGCCGCAACAGCAGCAGCAGCAGCAACAAGGTCTATAATAGGGTACCTTGCCCTGTTGACTGCATATGCTGAAGATATGATTGTGGGGGGGGGGCCCCTTGAGGGTTTCTATGGGGCCGCTGACACCCCAAAATCCTTCGGAGCCCTGCAGCAGCTTGAGGCCCCCCCACGACATTTGTTGCTGCTGCTCCATTTGCTGCTGCTGCTGCTGCTGCTGTTGCTCGTTCTGCTGGTGCTGCTGCTCCTGAAGTTTCTGTTGCTGCTCTTTCTGCTGCTCCCCCATCCGCTTGTTCTGCTGCTGCAGCTCGCTCTGCTGCTGCTGCTCTTTCTGCTGCTGCTCTTCCTGCTGCTGCTGCTGCTGCACGCGTCCGTGTACGAGGGCGAGATAGAATTTGTTGAGTGTGTGGGCTTCAAACTGCATGCGGGCAAAATGAAAGCCCCGCGATGTCTTCGCAAAAAGAAGAGGACCTAAAATTCATGCATGCACACAATAATAGCGCTGCTGCTGCTGCTGCTGCTGCAGCTCATTCTGCTGCTGCTGCTGCTACTGCTAAGGCTACTGCTCTCTGTGACCCTGTTGCTGCCTTAGGGGCCCCCTTTGGGGCCTCATGGAGGGCCCCTAGGGGGCCCCGTTAAGGGCCCCCTTGCGCAATTCCCAAGGGGCCCCTATGGGGCCCCTTGCTAGCGACCGTGGGGTCTCCTAGGGGCCCCCTCGGGGGACCCTTGGGCGCCTCTTGGGGGCCCCTCGGGGGCCCCTCGGGGGCCTCGTGAGGGTCCGTTATATGCTCTGGGGGGCCCCCAAGGGCTTATAATGTTGCTTACCACTTGTCTCGCAGTCTAGTCTGTGTGTACATCCTGAGGAAACTGAAGAGTCAGAAAGAACAGAGACAAATTCAGCATTTGGAGACACCTCTTTTGTTGGGGCCCCCTTATATCTGCTGCTTGAAAGATGGGGGCCCCCATGGGGGCCCCCATGAGGGCCCTCATGGGGGCTCCCATGGGGGCCCCCCTGTGTTGTGTCTGCGGGGGCCCCCGGCAGCAGAGGGAGGGCCCCTTCTTGAACCCTGGCCCTAAGAAATAGATGGAGGGGTTCGGGCCTGCCGCTGTTTAGAAGTGCTTCGCTGAAAAGGAGACGATTGTCTCCTTTAGTGGTGGGAGGAGACAGATTAGATGAGAGGGGGCCCCCAGGGGCCCCCCACGAGGCCCATGGAGGCGTATCGAACCCAAAGGGGCCCCCTGGGGCCCCTGCAGCAGTCTGCTGCGCGTTAGCTAGCCAGTAAGGGGGCTTATATACAACCTAAAAGCATAAGGATACAGAAGAGACAGAGGAGACGCTTGAGAAGAAGGAGACAGTTAGAGACAGACGAAAGACAAAGGAGACACCTGCAGCAGCAGCGCTGGGATGGTAACAGCACCATTGCTATGCGGAGCAGCAGCAGCACAAGAATCAGCAGCAGCAGCAGCAACAACAACAGCAGCAAACAAACAGCAACGTCAAGAGCAACAACAATAGAGAATAGTAGTAGCAACAGCAGCAGCAACAGCAGCAGCAGCAGCAGCAGCAGCAGCAAATAAGCCTCACTAAGAAGTCGTCAGTGCTGAGGAGGGCCCTTGGCATCTCTTTTTGAAGGCCGCCTCTAAGGGCCCATCGCGGAGACAGAGGAGGCCTAGAGCCATTGGCTTGCTGCTGCTGCTGCTGCTGTTGCTGCTGCTGTTGCTGCTGCTGCTTCTGTTGCTGTTGCTGCTGCTGTTGCTGTTGCTGCTGCTGTTGCTTCGGTTGGTGCTGGTGCTGTTGCTGATCCGGCTGCTGCTGCTGCTGCTGCTGCGACTGCTGTTGCTGCTGGTGTTGCTGTTGCTGCTGCTGCTGCTGCTGTATGGTCTGTTCCCTTATGCATTTGCTGCTGCGGGTCTCTGCTACCAGCAGCGCAGCAGAAGTGAGGCCCCTGAGAAGTGAAGGAGACAAAAAGGAGACAGTGCTGAGGCAGCAAGTAAGGGCCCAGAGGTCGCGGAGACACCCTATTCCCTCTGGGGGCCCCTGCAGCAGCAGTTTACTGTCTCCTTTTGAAGTTATTCGGGGGCCCCCAAAGGCAAGCCCACGGGGGCCCCCTAATTTAAGACGCTGCATTATCTCCCTACAGACAGAACGCCACACTAAAATTGCTGCAGCCATATACCTCTCCTGCTGCTGCTGCTGCTGCTGCTCCTGCTGCTGCTCTAGGTCCTCGTTGGAATCGCGCTTGCCGGAGTGCAGCTTTTTATCTTGCAGCAGCTGCTCCTGATGCTGCTCCTGTTGCTGCTCCTGTTGCTGCAGCAGCAGCAGCAGCTGCTGCTGCAGCAACTGCTGTTTTTGTTGTTGCAGTTTTTGCTGCTGCTGCTGCTGCTTCTGCTGCTGCAGCTCTTGGATGCGCTTTTCTGCGTCTGCGCCCAGCAGCGCAGCTGTCTCCTTCAAGTGTCTCCTCACCAGCTGCCTAAGGAGACGCCGTTCAGGTGGGGCCCCGTGTCTCTTTAGCTGCAGCTGCAGCAGGGGCCCCCCAGCCTTTGATTCTGCTGCTCGCTGCAGCCCAATGCAGAGACCTGCTAAGTCCCTCAAAGAAGCCTCCCCTAAAAACCTGCTGCTGCTGCTGCTGCTGCTATTGCTGTTGCTGCTGCTGCTGCTGTTGCTGCTGTTGCTGTTGGAGATCAGCAACTTTGGAAGGGAGACAAAGAGGGCCTCAGGGAATTGCTGCTGCTGCGAGGACGCCAGCAGCGCAGCAGCAACATCACGGCAAGAGAGTGGGGGGCCCCCCTGTTGGGGGCCCCCCTGTTTCTGCATTGTCTCCTTTTGTGATGCATGCAGAGACACCTCAAGGCCTGAACTGTCTCTCTCAGGCAGGAGACACTTGCTTGGCTTTGCTGCTGCTGGGAGGCCCCCTTTAGGGGCCCCCCCTAAGCAGAAAGAAGCTTGTGCACGGCGCAGCAGCTCAGCAGCAGCAGCAGCACAAAGAGAAGGAGACACCTCACCGACAGCAGCAAAGGCCCACAAAACATTCGCTATTTGCTGCGGAGACAGCTGCTGCAGGCCTTGGGGCCTCAGGAGACAGTTTAAAGAGGCCTTAAAGAGACACTTGAATACAGCACTCTGAGCACAACTTGAAGAGGCCCCCAAGGGGCCCCAAGGGGGGCCCCTCAGGGGGCCCCCCAAGGAGACAGCTGCAGAATTGCTGCTGCTATAAATACGCATGAAGGTCGCCTTGCAGGCTGCTGCGGCCCCCTGCTGCACTTCAATCAAACCCTCTGTCTCCTTCTCTGGTGAAGACATGCGGGGGGCCCCCACTGGGGGGCCCCCCCCAGACTGTGTTGCTGATGAATGCGCTGCAACTGTCACTTCTTGGCCTCTTATTAGCTTAGTCTGCTGCTGCTGCTGCTGCTGTTGCTGCTGTTGGGGGTGTTGCTGCTGCTGTTCCTGCTGCTTCGGCTGTGGCTGCTGATGTTGCTGCTGCTGTTGTTGCTGCTGCAGCAGCTGCTGCAGGGCGCGTAGGTTGTTGTTCTGCACTTGCAAGAGAGCGCTGAGGGTTTGCTGCTTTGCTGCTGCATCTTCGGGGTGTCTGTACACCGCAGCCTTTGCTGCAGCCCAGATGACTGTTGAGTAGCCCCTCGCTTCAAAGGCCTCTACTTGCTGCAGAAAGGAGACAGCAAGACCGGCAAATGTCTCCTTCACCGCAGCCTGCAGCTGCAAGCGAGCTTCTGCAGCCTCTTGCTGCTCTTGCTGCTGCTGCTGCTGCTGCTGCTGTTTGTGCTGCTGCTGCTGCTGCTGTGAAGGTAGGGAAGCGATTAAGGCGGCCCCAGACCTGTCAAGCATAGTAGCGAGGCCCCACGCGATGTTGCAGATGTCTACGGGTAAGAGCAGCAGCAGCTGCTGCTGTTGCTGCTGCTGTTGCTGCTGCTGTTGCTGTAGCTGCTGCAGCAGAGGCTGCAGCAGAGGCTGCAGCACAGCAACAGCCGCAAGCGCCAAGGGGACATCGCAGGCCCCAAGGGCCCCGAGGGCCCACAGCGTGTTGGAGACAAGCTGGCGTGTGCTGCTGCTGCTGCTGCTGCTGCTGCTGCTGCTGTTGCTTCTGCTACTGTTGCTGCTGCTGCCCACAGTGAGTGCTTCGAGATGGCGCAGCAATTTGCTGCGGAGAGCAGAGAAGGTGGGGTTGGTGTACAGCAATCGCAAGAAAGGCGGCAACGACTGCGGCAGCAAGAGCTGCTGCTGTTGCTGCTGCTGTTGCTGCTGCTGCTGCTGCTTCTGATAGTGCTGCTGCGGGCTTTTCTGAAATGCAGCAGCAGCAGAGGCCGCTGCTGCTGCTGCTGCTGCTGCGTGTCCCTGCTGCCTGTAGATACGCCCTAAGAGGAGAAGGGCAGTAGCACAGTGCACAGCATCAAAGGCCTCCAGGTGCTGCTGCGAGTACTGCAGCACAGCAGCAACACCCTGACGGCTGCTGCTGCTGCTGCGGCTGCTGCTGCTGCTGCTAGGAGCAGCAGCAGCAGCAGCAGCAGTAGCAGCTAGAGGGGATCCTCCACGGGCCAGCAACCCAGACATCAGCTGCCGCGCGTTAGGGGGGCCCCAGAAGGTCTTTGAGGGGGGGCCCCTCTGGTGTAGGTTGGGAGCGGACGAGGCTGCTTCTTGCTGCTTCACGCTGCTGCTGCTGCCCTTGCTGCTGGTATTGCTGCTGCTGCTGTAGCTGCTGCTGCTGCTGCTGAGTCGGCGCGTGGTGTATGTAGCACGATGCACTTGCAGCAGCAGCAGCAGCAGCAAATGCTGCTGAGTCCTAGGGCCCCCACTTCGAAGGCTAGACCACGCTGCAGCATAGGGAACGGGGGCCCCCTGGGGGGCCCCCAAGGGCCCTGTAACCACAAGCCGGGGGCCCCGAAGGGGCCCCACTCCCTGGGGTCCCACACCCGGGGGCCCCACCCCTGGGGGCCCTACCCCTGGGGGCCCCACACTTGGGGGCCCCTTCAAAGGAAGGGGGAGTGCAGTGGTAGGTCTAAGGGGCCCCCAACGGCGAAGAAGGCAGTGGGGGCCCCCGGGGCCCCTCGCTCCATTGCTGGGGGCCCCTGGAGGAGGGTACATTGGGGCCCCTGGGGCCCCCCTGGAGAGCAGCAGAAGGCGAGAGAAGTGAAGAGACAGTAATAATGCTTTTCTTTATTTTAATTAATAAAAAAACAAACAAATGAGCTGAATTTATGTACAGAGCATACACCATAGGGAAGAAGGTTTGGGGCCCCCAAGGGGGGCCCCCAGGGGGCCCCCCATGCGATCTGTCTCCTCCAGAGGGGGCCCCCGTAGCTAGAGGGTACTGAAGGAAAGGTAATAGTGACTGCAGCAAAACTTCTTAATAAAATAAATAAATAAAACTCAGCTTTATATGTTAAAACAAAGCAAAGAAAAACGAGGCCAAGGTGGGGGCAAACAGGCCCACTACTTGACCAATGGTCTCCCCCTACAGGAAGGTGTTACGACGAAGAGGGAGAGGGGCCCCCCAGGGGACCCCTAAGGGCCCTTAGGGGGCCCCCCAGTGCTTTAAGGGGGGCCCCCCGCCGGTGGGCCCCTCTCCTTCCATGACGCTTTGCTTCAGCCACAAAACAAACGTACAGGTCCTGGGGGCCCCCAGGGAGAGAGAGGCCCCCAGCAGGGAGGGGCCCCCAAGCTGGTAGGGGGCCCCTCACTTCATTGACTTTGAAAGGGTGGGGTCTAGGGGCCCCCTGAGCCTCTATACTACCCCCTCTAGAGGGCCCCAGCTATTTGTTTTATTATAAGACGCAGGCATGATACCTAGGGGGGCCCCCACTGGTAGTGGGGGCCCCCAATGAGGGTGGTGGGGGCCCCCCTCTTGTAGTTGCTAGGAGTTGTTAATAGTCTCCATGTTTTGCTTTTCTCCATACAACAGGGACCCTCGGGATCAGAGGAGACTGTCTCTTTAGGAAACTGTCTCCTGTCTCCTCCACCCCTAAAGAAGGCCTCAACATACTGCCCGTGGGGGCAGGGGGGCCCCCCTTGGGGTCATTGGGGCCCCCAATAGGGTCAAAGGGGGCCCCCATCAGGCGTTGAGGGCCCCCCAACACAAGGCCCTGGGGGCCCCCTAGGGGGTCAATGAAAGCCCCATGAGGGCCCTGGGGGCCCCCTAGGGGGTCAATGAAAGCCCCATGAGGGCCCTGGGGGCCCTCATGAGGGCCCTGGGGGCCCCCCTGAGGGCCCTGGGGGCCCTTGTTAGTACCAAATATAGCAGCCGTTAGGTGAAGAAATTGCTGGGGGCTGAGGGCCTGAGGCCTTTGCGTTGCGAATTGTAAAGGGACGGAGACACCCGGAGGCAGAATTGGCTGCGAGAGAAGAAGGAGACAGACAGATAGATAGAAAAGGAGACAGCTGAAGGAGACCCATAAAAGAGGCATTAAAAAGGAGACAGGTGCAGCAGGAGGAGACGGATAGAAGAGACAATAAAACAAAGCAGAAAAATAGAAACAACGCGCATCAGTAAAGGGCCTTTACCTCAAGAAATGAAGAATATATAAATAAATACCCCACACAACAACAAAGGAGACTAACTGTCTCCTGCTTATTTACAGACCCACCTTCAGACTATGCCGCAGCATCTTCCGCCGCTGGCCAAAGGCAGCAAACAAAACCTGCAGCAGCAGCAGCAGCAGCAGCAGCACTAGCAACAGCGAGAAGCAAGAGATAGAAGGACTTCTTAAAGCAGCAACAGTTCAGCACGCATATCCGAAACAGCAGCAACAACAGCAGCAGCAGCAGCAGCGAAAACAGTTATCTCGCAGCAGCAGCAGCAACAGTACCAGCTGAAGCTGCAGCAGCTGCAGCAACACCAGCAGCAGCAGCACACGCAATAACCGCAAAAGCAGCAGCACCACCACCAAAAGCACCCGCAATAACAACAACAACAGCAGCAACAGCAGCAGCAACAGCAGAAGCACCCGCAACAACAACAACAACAGTAGCAGCAGCACCAGCAGCAGCAGCAGCAGCAACAGCAGCAGCAGCAGCAGCAGCAACAGCAGCAGCAACAGCAGCAGCAACAGCAGCAGCAACAGCAGCACAAACTTTCTTTAGGTCTTTTGCATTAACCCCATTTAGGAGCTCCTCATCACTTTCGTGGCGGAAGTCAACGCGCACAACGGCAGACTCCACCTGCATACAAACCCTAAACCCTAAACCCTAAACCCTAAACCCTAAACCCTAAACCCTAAACCCTAACTCCGAACCCACCGAACCCAACGTGTTGGGGTGCAGCCAGGTCAGTGGGGCTTCGGCAAAGGGAGGGTTTAGGGTTTGGGTTAACTTGAGGTCTGCGTCTGGTTTTACGCAAAGGATTAGGGTTTAGGGTTTAGGGTTTACCTTTGGCTGGGGATAAAAAGCATGAGAAGGGACAGTAAATAACAGCGAGGGTTTTGCTAACAAAGCAAAAGCAACGCTCAACCGACAGTAAGCCGCCTCGCCTGGAGCAGCCACCAGTCTCTAAAGAAGACAAAAGGAGACAGATAAAGAGACAAGAGGAGACAAATAAAGAGACAAGAGGGGACAGATAAAGAGACAAAAGGAGACAGATAAAGCGATAAAAAGAGACAAATAAGGAGATAAATAATGAGGCAAAAGGAGACACATAAAGACATAAAAGGAGACAGAAAAAGAATGCCTTCTTGGTCCCTAAAGACGAAGAAAGATGTTCAATGAAGTAAGAGATCCTTTAATTGGCATATTTGCAGTGAATGTACAAAAGGAGACAAAAGGAGACAAGAGGAGACAACGGGAGACAACAGGAGACAAAGAAGCATGTGGAGACAGAAGGAGACAAAAGAAGATAAAAGGAGACAGCTAAGCGCGGAAGGAGACAGAGACAAATAGAAGAAGACAGAAGTAAAGAGAGAGACATAGAAAGCATCTAATAGAAGCCAGGAGCCCCCAGAGACCCCTTCGGGTCCCTGGGGGCCCCCTGGGGCCTTTAGGGGCCCCAAGGCACCAAGTTGGGGGCCCCCTTGTGCTTAGGGTTTAGGGTTTAGGGTTTAGGGTTTAGGGTTATTTTACCTCCGCCACTTCTTTTTGCAGAGTAACAACCGCCAGGTCAATGTAATGCCGGCAATCCAACAGACAAAAAAGAAGCTGCAGCAAACCCCATATAAACCCTAAACCCTAAACCCTAAACCCTAAACCCTAAACCCTAGACGGTAAAGGTCAAAGCCACGTGAGCGACAGTGGGGAGGGGGTTTTTGCAAACCCCCAGAGGAGCCGACAGACACAAGGCGAATATACCCTCAACACCTGCGGTTTAGGGTTTAGGGTTTAGGGTTTAGGGTTTGGGGTTTAGGGTTTGAAGGCAGTACCTGACTCGTGAGGTAGAAGGGCAGGTTCCCAACAATGCGCAGTCGCTGCATGTGGTGGCCGAGGTAAGGCCAATTCACCTGCATCCAAACCCTAAACCCTAAACCCTAAACCCTAAACCCTAAACCCTAAACCACAAACCCTAAACCCTAAACCACAAACCCTAAACCCTTAACCCTGCAGCCTCACTCAACCCTCCGTCTCCTGCCCCCAACTCCAGCATCTCCGAACCCTAAGGTGCAGCCCTAAACCCTAAACCCTAAACCCTAGCAGCAGCACCTGTAAGACGTCCTCATGCAGCAACTGCAGGCCCGGCAACCGCTGGCTGAGGAGAGCGATGGCCCTGGGGTCAATCTCAACAGCTGAAGAGCAAAGGAGACAGAATGAGACACTTTTATTTGTATAGGCAGACAAAAGGAGACACTTTTATTTGTATAGGCAGACAAAAGGAGACACTTGTCGGGTTGTAAAGGCGGCATTGTCTTGTTATAGAGACACAATACTATATATATATATATATATATATAGTATTGTGTCTAAAGGAGCCGCATGTATTCAAACAGAGGGGCAGACACCTATATTGTTGTAGACAGACAAAAGGAGACACTTTCTATAGAGAGGCAAAAGGAGACACCTTCTATAGATAGACAAAAGGAGACACCTTCTATAGACAGACAAAAGGAGACAGACATCTTGCCACAGCACAGCATCCACCCGAGGGCCCCTAGGGGGCCCCTAAGGGGCCCCCAAGGGGCCCCCTAGAGGAGGTCATGGGGGGCCCCTAAGAGACAGAAGAGACAGCTGCTGCTGCTTACCCAGCATATCAGGATACAGAGGGTACAGCAAACGCGTGAGGGCCCCCGTCCCGGGGCCCACTTCCACTACTCGGCTAAGCGGTGCAGCACCAGCTCCCCCCTGCTGCTGCTGCTGCTGCTGCTGCTGCTGCTGGGCCTCCCGCTGCGCTGCTGCAGCAACAGCCCCTTTAAATGCCTTAACAATTCGTCTGCATATGTTTGCATCCGCTAAAAAGTTTTGCCCTAGACTTTGCTTCGGCCTAAACAAACAAACAAAACACAAAAAGTATATGCATATAAACTTCGCATGCAACGAGGGCCCCTAGGGGCCCCTAGGGGCCCCCTCATCCAACGAGGGGGCCCCCCTAAGGTACATATGGGGTACCGGGGGCCCCCAAGGGGGGGCCTTGAGTGACACTGTGATGCCTGCTAGGGGCCCCTCCTCTGCGAAGATTAAACCCACCTAAATTCTCCTCTTGGCAGCCGAGCTGTACCCTCTTCAGCTGAGGCATCCAACACCAAGGGGGCCCCATCCCGGGGCCCCTCACGGGGCCCCTCAAGGGGCCCCTCAAGGGGCCCCCCTCTCTCCACAGGGAGTTCAGGGGGCCCCCCTGTTTGTTGTTGAGGGTTTTGTTTAAGTGGATATATCTGCAGGTTCTCCAAGGGACGAAAGGCAGACCGAGAAGCCCCCGGGGGGCCCCCGGGGGGCCCCCCTGGGGGCCCCCCTTCTTTTGCCTCGGGGGGCCCCCCTTCTCTCCTCTTGGGGCACCCCCGGTAGGGCCTGCCTTCAAAGGGGGCCCCCGAAGGGGCCCCTCTCAGAAGAGAGAGAGGGGCCCCCCTATGCGAACTTGAGGGCCCCCCCCTTCTCTTTAGCAGCAGGGGGGGGCCCCCTGTTGCTGCAGTGGGTCGGGGAGATAGATCAGGGACAGAGAGGAATAATGGAAACAGCTGCTGCTGCTGCTGCTGCTGCTGTTGCTGCTGCTGATTGGACAGCGGTGCTGCAGCACTAAGCTGGGGTGTATATACAGCTGCTGTGTGTGCTGCTGCAGCAGCAGCTAAAAGCCAAACAAAAACAGAAGCTTCTCCTAAGACTATCATTTGTTGGGGGCCCCCTAGGTACACCCTGAATGCATTTTAGGGGCCCCCTCATTAGCAGCTGCTGCAAGAAGAGGGTTTAGTATAGGGCCCCAGGGGCCCCCCTCCTCCTTTGTGTCTGTGTAGTATAAGGAAGCAGCAAGAAGTTAAGATTCATCTTAACTTTAAAAGGGGGTTAGGGGGGCCCCCTTGCCGCAGGGTTTAGTAGGGGGCCCCCCTTTGTGGCTGGGGGCCCCCCGCGTCGCTGCAGTGGGGGCCCCCCCTCTTGTTTGAGGTTTGTCTGCAGTTTGTTGCTGTTTGTTTGTTTAGTTTGTGTTTAAGTTTGTTTTGATAATAATATTATGTTAATATTATTTAAAAGGAGACAGTAAAAGGAAGAAAGAAGAGAGATAGGCCGTGCAATGAAGAGGGGCCTCCTCAGCTGCAGCACAGCCTTTGTCTCTGCTCTCTGCTTTGCTGCTGCGGGGGCCCCCCTCCGTTCTTCTCTTCTTTTACCTTCTTATAAACATTTTAATTCAAAACATTATTCATTTCTTCGTTGTTATCTTTACAGAAGCTCCTGCAGCACCCAAAGAGGTAGGTGTTCCCTAGTGGGGCCCCTGTGGGGGCCCCCTGGGGGCCCCCACCCCCTCTCCACCCCGTGGCTGCTGCTGCTGCTGCTGCTGCTGCTAGGCGTTGCAGTGTCTGTGCAGTGTGTGTTTTTGTGGGTATTATTTCTTCATTTATTTGAGGTGTATAAACACAAAAGAGTTAAATAATTTGTTTATTATATTTATTTGCTTCCGTTTACTTCTTTAGGGTTTTGTCTGGGGCCTGCAGCATACCTGACGCCGTACTGCAACTTCCTGCAGCAGCAACAGCAGCAGCAGCAACAACAACAGCAGCAACAGCAGCAGCAACAACAACAACAGCAGCAGCTGTTGTCTCCCTCATCTCCTCTATCTCGTCTTCTCTATCCTTTATCTCTAAACTCTTCTGCTGCTGCTAAGTGCACAATGGGGGCTCTTACAACAGCAGCAGCAGCAGGAGGAGCAGGTACTGCAACAGTGACTGCAACATCACCTGAAAACCAGCAACAGCAGCAGCAGCAGCAGCAGCTGCTGCTGCGCCCCACAAAAGAACCCAAGGAGAAGAGGAGGGCCGACTATAAACCAACAGATTACCTCATAGACTCTGTAGATCTCTGCTTCCGCCTCGATGCAGAAGCAACAAAAGTAAGGCAGCAGCAGCAGCAGCAGCAGCAACAGCAACAGCAGCAGCAACAGCAGTGGTAGCAGAGGCAGCGGCAGCAGCAACAGCAGCAGCAGGAGCATACGCAGCAACAGCAGCACCAAAACACATGTAAAGAGACAGCCTGAGATTGAAGAGACTATGAAGGAGACATAGAAAATATCTGTCTCCTCCTGCAACAAAAAGGAGACAGGGGACACTCTCCCGCTGCTTGTGTCTCTTATGCTGCTGCTGCTGTTTCTGCTGCTGCTGCCACAGTTTCCCTGCTGCTGCTTCTGTTTCTGTCTGTGCTGCTTCTATCCCCATCTGTGCTGCTGTCTCTGCTGCTTTTGCTGCTGCTGCTTGTCTTAGGTGACGTCAGTGCTATCAATGCGTAGACGGGAGGAGACACCTCCTGCAGATTTGCGTCTGGACGGGGAGGGTTTAGAGATTCACGGGGTATGGATAGATGGACAGGAGACACCTGGGGGCCCCCTGGGGGCCCCTGGGGGCCCCTTGAAAGGGTACGGTGTTGATTCAGAGGGGGCCCTGCATATTCCTTCAGGCTTGCTTCCTTTAGAGTCTGGGAAGGAGTTTAAAGTGAAGACAGAGGTGACTATACACCCCAAGACAAACCTTAAACTCTCGGGTTTGTATGCTACGGGGGATCTATTATGTACACAGTGTGAAGCTGAAGGGTTTAGACGAATTACCTTCTTCTTAGATAGACCCGATGTTATGGCGAAGTTCAAGGTATTAAACCCTAAACCCTAAACCCTAAACCCTCAACACGCGAGACACCCAGACCTTAGCTGTCGTTTCATACCCCTAAACCTCCCTCAGACATACCCTAAACCCTAAACCCTCTTCTACCCTTCATATCTCCCCTATCTTTGTCTCTCCAAGGGTTTAGGGTTTAGGGTTTAGGGTTTAGGGTTTGGGGTGTATGTATGAGAGTCTCGGTTGTAGTTTTTGGATCCCCGTTGATATCCTGGATTGTCCTATAGTGTTTAGGGTTTAGGGTTTAGGGTTTAGGGTTTAGGGTTTTGTTTCAGGTTCGTCTGGAGGCTGACGCTAAGCAATACCCAACCTTACTTAGCAATGGAAATAAAATAGAAGAGGGGCCCCTAGAGGGGGCCCCCGATCTTCATTATGCAGTCTTTGAAGATCCTTTCTTAAAACCCTGTTACTTGTTTGCTCTTGTTGCGGGGCCTCTATCTTTTATTGAAGACACCTTCACTACCATGGTACCCCATCTAAACCCTAAACCCTAAACCCTAAACCCTAGCGAAGGCCTAAACCCACACACGGTCGCGAAACCCTAAACCCTTCTTTCTTAAACCCTAAATCCTACCTACATTCCAGCTAAACCCTAAACCCTAGCTATACGCTGGCTTAACCAGTCGCCATAGCTAAACCCTAGCTAAACCCTAGCTAAACCCTACATCATAGCTAAACACTCAACAGTAGCTAATCCCTAAACCCTAGCTCAAGCATCAGCCGCAGGCCTTGGGTGTATCTTCTTAGTGTTTAGGGTTTATGTTTGGTGTACTAGGATCTCTTTAGGGTTTAGGATTTAAGTTTGTTTCCTTTCTATTAGAATATCTGGGGTTTAAGGTTTAGGGTTTAGGGCTTAGGGTTGGTTCTCTCTCGTACTTTGTAGTCTATTTCTTTCAGTGCTTCGCTGTTTTAATTATATGCTGTTTATTTTTTAATTTAAGGCTTAGGGTTTAGGTTAGTTTAGGTTAGTTTAGGGTTTCCTAGGGTTTTCCTAGGCTTTACTGGGATTTACTAGGGTTTAGGGTTTACTAGGGTTTAGGGTTTACTACGTTTTCGTATGGTTTCCTAGGGCTTGATAAGTGTTTATTACGGTTTAATATGGTTTCCTAGGGTTTAGGGTTTAGGGTTCCCTAGGGTTTAGGGTTTAGGATTCTTTAGGATTTAGGGTTTAGGATTCTTTAGGATATAGGGTTTAGGATTCTTTAGGGTTTAGGGTTTAGGGTTCCTTAGGGTTTAGGGTTTAGGATTCTTTAGGATTTAGGGTTTAGGGTTCTTCAGGGCTTAGGGTTCTTTAGGGTTTAGGGTTTTTAGGGTTTAGGGTTTTTAGGGGTTTGTAAGGGTATTTAAGGGTTTGTGTGGAACTGCAGAGCGGGAAGAAGGTTCAAATTCGGGTGTATGGGCAGCCTAGCGAGACGACGAAGTTACAATTTGCGCTGAGCTCTGTGAAGAAAAGTATGAAGTGGGATGAAGACGCATACGGCAGAGAGTACGACTTAAACTCTTTTGCTGTTGTTTGTGTTCGCGATTTTAATATGGGTGCTATGGAGAACAAAGGCCTTAATATCTTTAACTCTTCGCTTCTTCTTGCAGACCCTAAGACAACTACAGGTTTGATATTACACCTTCTTCCTCCTACTCCTGCTATTGCTGCTGCTGCTATTGCTGCTGCTGCTATTGCTGCTGCTGCTATTGCTGCTGCTGCTATTGCTGCTGCTGCTGCTGCTGCGGCGGCAGCAGCAGGAGCAATACGGAGAGAAATAGCAGTAGAGAAGTAGCAGCAATAGCAGCAACAGCAACAGCAACAGCAGCAGCAACCGAGGTAGAATAAATAGTAAGGGTAGGAGACGAACAGCAGCGGGAGCAGCAGCAGCATCAGCAGCAGCTAGAAGGAGAGAATAATGCATAGTCTATAGTTTTCTTATGAGGGCGTAGCTCTCTCTGAACACAAGGACAGAGGGTTTAGGGTTTACCATTGAGGGTTTAGGGTTTGGGGTGTGATTTCACGGGAGCTAAACCCTAAACCCTAAATTAGGGTTTTGTTCTGCAGATGCGGAGTACGAGAGGATTTTGGGGGTTGTCGGCCACGAATACTTCCACAACTGGACGGGTAACAGAGTCACCTGCAGGTAAACCCTAAACCCTAAAACCCTAAACCCTGAAACCCTAAACCCTAGAACCCTAAACCCTAGTTTGCAATTAAGAGGTTTAGCGGTGTGCAGCTGGGGAGGATGGCGGCGTGCGGAAGCCCTTGCTTGCTTCGTTTGGACCTCTTTGTTGTTTCGTGTTAGGGTTTAGGGTTTAGGGTTTAGGGTTTATGAGGGTTTAGTGTTGTCTTATTAGGGTGTAGGGTTTAGGGTTTAGGGGTAGTTGTGTTAGGGCTTGTGGGATTCTTTTCGTCTGTCCCTGTTAAGGGTGTATACTGTTTATACATATCATATAATATATATATATATATATATATATATTATATATCTATTTATTTATTATATTTGTTTATATTTGTGTTGTTAGCATATAAGAAATATATCAGCATATTTGATGTCTTTAATCTTTCCGATTGACAGATGCATATATATTAAAGCAGATTATTTATATTTGTTTGTTTGTTAGTTTGTTTGTTTTTGTTTTTATAGGGATTGGTTTCAGTTAACATTAAAAGAGGGCTTAACAGTATTTAGGGATCAGCAGTTCTCATCATCT
Organism: Eimeria acervulina; assembly: GCF_000499425.1. Lineage (NCBI taxonomy): Eukaryota > Apicomplexa > Conoidasida > Eucoccidiorida > Eimeriidae > Eimeria > Eimeria acervulina. The sequence goes on from NW_013549713.1 coordinate 20,803, forward strand.
ATGGGTTCAGCAGCAGTAAAAAGAATTGAAGATGTTTGCTATTTAAGAGAGCATCAGTATCCAGAGGATGCAGGCCCTATGAGTCATCCTATACGTCCTGAGTCTTATATAGCGATGGACAACTTCTATACACTGACTGTTTATGAGAAGGGTGCTGAAGTTATTCGCATGTAATTCTTTACTCTTCATATCTTTTCTATTACACTCACTCTTTCTTTTCTTTTATTCTTTGTTGTGTCTCAGTCTTCATCGCTTTCTCTCTCTCAGTGCTCTTTTTACTCTTACCAGTCTCCTCCTCATTATTATTGCCTATTGAAGTGTTGATGTATATATATATATATATGTATGTATATATATATGTATGTATATGCATGCATATACATATATGTGTATATGTATAATATGTATATATATATTAGTTGTTCTGATTATTCATAATAACAACAATATGCAGCTATTCATATATTATATATAATGTAACATAATATAATATGCATATTATATATATATGTATATATATAATATATATAATAATATATATAATATATATAATAATATAATATATAATATAATATATATTGTGTGCAGCTTGGTGTCTGCTATTCAGTGTCTACGCTTCAGGCTTGCGTTTTTCCTCTTCCTCGTCATTATTCTCTATTTGCTAT
>NW_013549712.1:0-5123 GCF_000499425.1 Eimeria acervulina
CTGCTGCTGCTGCTGCTGCTGCTGCTGCTGCTGCTGCACTTGCCTGTACTTGGTCGTGTCTGTCTGCTGCAGTAATTGCAATGTGGAGACAGCTGAGGGAACAGAGACAGCAAATAAATAAATAAACAAATAAACAAATAAATAAATAAATAAATAAACAAACAAACAAATAAATAAATAAACAAATAAATAAATAAATAAATAAATAAATAAATAAATAAATAAATAAATATGAAAAGAGATAAATAGAAGCAAATGCAGCATTACGTAGATGAGAGATAAAAAAGAAGACAGACAAAGACAAGAAAAAACATTTTTTGTTCTTCAGACAACTCTAATAAATAAACAGATATAAAAACTTTACTATCATTTTTAATATTATTATAAATATAATACAGCAAGCAGATGCAGACAAACAAATAATATTTATAGTCTATACGGTTTAGACATTTTAATATATTATTTATATGATATATATATATATAAATAGATAAACAAGAACAAGAAGAATACATAAAAATAAACAAAGAGAAACGCAAAGACAGACAATAAAATAAAAATTAAATTAAATTAAATTAAAGACGAAGACACATCAAAATAAAGCAGAAGACAAGACGAAGAAGGCAACAACAAAACAAAACAAAATAAAATAAAACGAAGTAAATTAAAACAAACAAACAAAGAAACAAATAAATAAACAAATTAATTAATTAAATAATTAATTAACTAAATAGATTGAACAAATAAATAAACAAACAAACAAACAAACGAACAAACAAATAAATAAATTAAATAAATAAGTAATAAACAAACAAAGAAACAAATTAAATACCCAATTAAACAAACAATCAAATAAATAAATAAATAAATAAATAAATAAATAAATAATAAACAAACAGCGGACCGTCCTGTCTTCTGATACGCATCTTAAATAAATAATTAAATAAATTAATTAAATAAATAAACAAACAAACACTTAAATAAATTAAATAAATAAATAAATAAATAAATAAACAACTAACCGTCCTGTCTTCTGATACGCATCTTAAATAAACAATTAAATAAATAAACAAACAAACAATTAAATAAAATAAATAAATAAATAAATAAATAAATAAATAAACAACTAACCGTCCTGTCTTCTGATACGCATCTTTGAATGTCATATCGCCGAACAACTTCTGCGATGCCCTCACCCAGGCAGCCGTATCGCACATATACCTACAAATAAATAAATTAATTAATTAATTAATAAATTAATTAATTAATTAATTAATTAATATGTTCACTAACAGGTAAAGTCATGCAAATTATATATATATATATATGTAGCAGCAGCAGTAAGAATAGCAGCAGCAGCAGCAGAAGTGATAGCAGCAGCAGCAGCAGCAGCAGAAGCGATAGAAGCAGTAGCAACAGCAGCAACAACAACAGCAGCAACAACAGCAGCAACAACAAAAACAGCAGGAGCAGCAGCAACAGCAGTAGCAGCAAAAACAGCAGCAACACCAGCAGCACCAACAACAGCAGCAACAACAGCAGCACCAACAACAGCAGCAACAACAACAGCAGCAAAAGCAGCAGCAGCAGCAGCAACAACAGCAGCAGCAGCAGCAACAGACCCTCTTTTAAGAAGGTTTCTAAATCTCTCTCTCCAGTTGTTTGGAGACAAACCCCTGAACGCCTGGTGTATGTACACCTCGTCTAACTCTTTTCTCAGCTCTGCATCCGTCCGAGTGCAAAGCCAAGCAGCAACTGCTGCTCCGGCGCTGCACCCCACTATCACCTGCAGCAGCAACAGCAGCAGCAACAGCAGCAGCAGCAGCAGAAGCAGGTCAAACAGCCTATCTGGGCGTGGAGGAAGACAGTGCAGCAATAAAAAGAGAACAAAACTGCAGCAACAGCAGCAGCAACTGCACCAGCAACAATAGCAGCAGCAGCAGCAAGAAAAGCAACAGCAATAGCAGCAGCAACAATAGCAACAGCAGCTGCAGCAAACAGCAACGGTAGCAACAGCAACAACAACATCAGCAGCAGCAGCAGCAGCAGCAGCAGCAGACATTTGGTAGGAGGTTTTCGCCCGTCTCGTTGTTAAAGAGGAGACCCTCAATAAACCCAAAGTGATGAAGCCCCAGCATAGCCCCCCCTGCAGCAGCAGCAGCAGCAGCAGCAGCAACAGCAGCAGCAGCAGGAGAAAAGCTTAGAGCAGCAGCAACAGCTGCTACAGCTGTTGAGGAGACACCGCAACATAAAATGCAGCAACGCCAACCAGCAGCAGCAGCAGCTGAGGCATCAGTGTGCAGCGGTGCATGCAGCAGCAGCAACACCAGCAGCAGCAACAGCAGCAGCATCAGCAGCACTACCGCTTGCAGCACAAGCACAAGCAACAGCAGCAGTACATGCACCCGCACCCGCAGCAGCAGCAGCAGCAGCAGTACATGCACCCGCAGCAGCAGCAGCAGCAGCAGCACATGCACCCGCAGCAGCAGCAGCAGCGGCAGCAGCAGCAGCAGCAGGAGTGTGTACTGACCGCTGAGTACGAGAGCTGTTTCTTTCCACTGTCTCTTCATATCTAAAACTGTTTCTCGCAGCAGCAAACGCAGCTGAGGGTTGCGGTGTATGTACACCTCAAGATCAGACAGAGACAGCAGCAGCTGCTGCAGCAACTCCTCTAAGACATTCTTCGTTCCTATGTATGTACGGCTACAAACAGACAAAAGAAAGATAAATATAAATAAATATATAAATATATAAATATATAAATATATAAATAAATGTATATATATAATAAATATGCAAATATATGAAAGAGAAACAAAAGCAACAGCAAACAAAGACAGAAAAAACAATAACAAAGATAATAATAATAAAAACAGTAATAATATTAATAACAACAACAACAACAACAACAATAATAATGATAATAATAATAATAATAAATATAATAATATAATAATAATGATAATAACAATAATAAATATAATAATATAATAATAATAATAACTAAAGAGGAGACGCGAGAGAGAGACAAACAAAACAGCTGCTGCACTGAGGGTCTACATAAATATAAATATATAAATAAATATTATATATAAATATATATATATATATATATATTTATATAAATAAATAAATATATATATATTATGTTGGGTAATAATATTATATTTTATTTTATTATTACTTTTTACAGAATGATAAAAATAAAGTCTTCACGAGCTGCATGTACACCCCAAATATAAAACAACAAAACATCGGCTGGAGATAAAAATAAAAAAATAAACAAAACAAATAAAATAAATAAATAAAATGTACAAAATGAACAAACAAAATAAATAAATAAAATAGCAGAGACAACAAAGAACAGAGACGACGCCAAGCAGAGCAGCAGAGAAGACAGAGACAAGCAACAATAATAAACAGAAAGAAAGCAAATCAAAAAGAAGCAGCAGCAGCAGCAGCAGCAGTAGTAGCAGTAGCAGCAGCAGCAGCAGCAGCAGCAACAGCAGCAGCAACAGCAGCAGCAAACAAACCTATATAATGCTTCTTGTGTTGCTGCTTGTGCGCAGCCACGGAGTGCTTCTGCTGCTGCTGCAGCAAGAGCCAGCGGGTCTTTCTTCTCTCGTGCTGCAGTAAGCAGCAGCAGCATTTGCTGCGTCTCCTTCCAGTCAAATAAACTTGTCTCTCTTTTTAATTTCCAGCTGTCTCTTCCTGTAGCAGCATCAAGCTCTGCTGCTGCAGCAGCAAAAGCAGCAAACGAACGGCATTTCTCTAGCTGCCGCTTCAGCATGCATGGAGACATCTTGCTGTTGCTGCTGCTCCCACGAATCTGCTGCAGCAGCTGCAGCAGCAAACGAACAGGGTGCAGCAGCAGCAGCAGCAGCAAACGACCCGCTGCATGCACATAGCGCCCCATCCTCAGCCACCCTGTAGGCACTGCTGCTGTTGCTGTTGCTGTTGCTGCTGCTGTTCCTTCTGCTGTTGCTGCTGCTGTTGCTGCTGTTGCTGCTGCTGCTGTTGCTGCTGCTGCTGTTGCTGCAGATGCGACTCCAGCAGCAGCAACAGCAGCAGCAGCAGCAGCAGCGCCTTCAGCAGCTTTTGCAGCAGTGTCTCCAGCACCAGCAGAGAAGCCGGCCCTCAACTCTCCCCCTTCCTGCTGCCTTTGCTGCTGCTGCTGCTGCTGCTGCTGCTGCCTTTGCTGCTGCTGCCGGCGTTTGAAGCGGGTTGCAGCAGAATGAAGTCTGAAGAAAGACATCTCTAGCAGCCGAGACAGCAGCAGCACAAAAACATAAAGCAGCGTCTCGGTGCAGAGACAGAGAGACAGCAGACAGAATATCGGCACCCCAAAAAGAAAATGACTGTCTCCTCTGAACAGTCTTCCTGCTGCCCACAGCAGCCTCCCCTTCCTGCTGCGGCCCCTGAAGCGCTGCTGCTGCTGCTCTAGTGCAGCAGCAACAGCTCGCTGTGCTGCTGCTTGTCGCTTCTCTAACGGTAAGCTCGTGTCCTGCTGCAACTCAAAAGCAACAGCAAGCAAATCTACTCCTGCTGCACCTGCAGCAGCAGCCCTTTCCTCCACCCAAGCAGTATTCTCTGCTGCTGCTGCTGCTGCTGCTGCTGCTGTCCCTCCTGCTGCAACATTCTGCGGACTCGGAGCAGCAGCAGCAGCAGCAGCAGCGGGGGTCCCCTCATTGCACTCGGAATAGTCTTCTACCCGTAGTGGAGAACTTTTGCTGCTGCTGCTGCTGCAGCTGCAGCTGCCGCCGCTGCTACTCCTGCTGCAGCTGCTGCAGCTGCAGCTGCTGCTGTCGCTGCTGCTTGTGTTGTTGCTGCTGCTGTTGCCTTTACTGCTGCTGCTGCTGCTCGAAGGAGACAGCTCTGGTGTGCTGCTCATTAGAGACACCACTGGCCCCTTTTGTCTCTGCTTCCCGTCTGAATCTGCAGCAGCAGCAGCAGCAGCAGCAGCAACAGGGTCTGCAGCAGCAGCAGGATCTCTTCTCTCACCCCTGCTTGCTCGCGGCAGCTGCTGCTCAGCATCTCCCCTTGAGGGGATAGGCTGCTGCTGCCTCACAAGAGGCCCCCTACGACGACCCATCTGCTGCTGCTGCTGCTGCTGCTGCTGCTGC
>NW_013549712.1:5223-19544 GCF_000499425.1 Eimeria acervulina
TGTTGCTGCTGTTGTTGCTGTTGCCGTCGCTGATCCCTGTGCTGCCTAAGCTACTGCTGCTGGGCTGCTGCTGCAGTTGCTGCTGCTGCTATTTCTTCTTAAGAAGAATCCGCTGCAGCGGTTGTCTTAGCTCTGGCTGCTGCAGCTCAAATGCAAAAACAAATCGTGATGCTGCTGCTACTTGTGCTGTTGCAGCTGCTGCTGCAGTTGCTGCTGCAGTTGCTGCTGCAGTTTCTGCTGCAGTTGCTGCTGCTTTTAACACTTGCGACACGTGCAGACCGTGAACAGCAATTCGCTGCAGCAGTTGCTCCGCTTGCAGCAGCAGCTTCCGCAGCTGTTGCTGCTGATGTTGCTGCTGCTGTTGCTGTTGCTGCTGCAGTTGCCGTTGTTGTTGCTGTTGCTGCTGCTGGTGTAGCAGTTTCTGTTGCTGCTGCTGCTGTTGCTGCCGGTCACGGTATCGAAGGCCCTCCGGTCTCCAGCACGACGCAGCAGCAGCAACAGCAACAGCAGCAGCAGCAACAGCAGCAGCAGCAGCAGCGGCTCGCAACCCCACAACACAGAGGAAAGCCAAAGAAAAAAGAAAAACTCAATGAAGACACCTCCTTCTGGAGTTGGGATCCAGTAGTAGCAGCAGCAGCAGCAGCTGCACGACGTGCTGCTGGTACAGCTGTTGTTGCTGCTGCTGTTGCTGCTGTTACTGCGTCTTCTGCTGCGGCATAATGCAGCCAGCTTTCTTCTGTTATAAAAGATAATATACAATTGCTTCTTTCATCTCAATGTTCTTTGTATAACACCACAGACAGCCAGAGAGCAGCAGCTGCTGCTGCGCTGCAGCAGCAGCAGCAGCAGCAGACCGGGCCAGCAGCAGCAGCAGAGGCTTGAGCGCTGCTGCTGCTGCTGCTGCTGGAAGAACGGCTAAAATTAGGAGAAAGGTGCCTTTTAGACCATTTTTCTGAATGAAATGAGTCAAATAAATTCAAATATATGAAAATTAAATTTAAATAAATTAAATTTAAAGACAAACGGAAGGCACAGGCGGGAGAGGCGGCCAGAGAGAGGCGAGAAGACCGGGTGTACAGACAGCTGAGGCGTGCAGAGCCTCTTCAATGATCTTTTGAAATCTCTACTATTCTAAATGTTTATTTTGACTCAAATAAAGAGAAAAAAACAAACAAACTGCTGCAACGACGCCTGCTGAGGTGTACGTACACCGCACACACTCCGTGCTGCAGTTTCTCGCCTTTGTTTGTTTTTTTGCTCGGCTGTATGCTGATTTCCTTTTCTTCTTCTCCGTCTCCTACTCCTGGGCCTTGTCTTCTTTGACGCAGGGCCTCACTGCAGCAGCAGCAACAGCAGCAGCAGCAGCAGGACCAGCATCAGCAGCAACAGCAATACCAGCAACAGCAGCAGCAACAGCAGCAGCAGCACAAGGCCATCCCGGCTTTGCCTCTGCTCAGACATGCAGACCCTCTGCCTCTTATCTTATGTTTGCATGCACGGAGCCATCTCCTTCGGGGGGGCCCCGGGGGCCCCCAGAGGGGCCCCCAGAGGGGCCCCCCTTTAAGGGGGCCCCTGAGGGGCCCCGTGAGGGGCCCCTTCATAAGGTGTATATGCAGCTTAAGGCGCCTCCCTCTTTAAGTGAAGTTTCTTTGGGGGGCCCCCAGCCCCCTGTACCTCGGCACGTGCTGCAGCAGCAGCTACCTTCTCCTTTAGGTAGGGGGCCCCCGGGGGGCCCCCCAGAGAGCGTCGAGTCCTCTAATAACACATCAGGGGGCCCCCCAAGACAGCAGATGCACCAAATGAACTCCACACGCCTTTTTAGGGCCCCTAATAGTCTTCCTATAGAGCCCTCTCAACCACTAGGGGCCCCCAGGGGCCCCACAGGGGGGCCCCCAGGGGGCCCCGCAATGGGGCCTTTAAGGGGGCCCTTAGGGGGGTACTTAGGGGGGCCCCCATGGGGGCCCCCAGAGAGTCGTTCGACTGCCTTTTGTAAGGTTTTAGGGGGCCCCCAGGCATCAGGATGCTGCAGGCCGCTAATGAGAAAGGAGGAGCTGCTGCAGCTGCCGCTGCAGCAGGTGTTGCTGCTGCTTCCACCTGCAGCAGCAGCAGCTGTACGCGAGACAGTGCAGCAGCTGCTGCTGCCTGGAGATGCCCATGAAGCAGCATACGTACAGCAAGAGCAGCGATGTTGCTGTTGTCCCTACTGCAGCAGCAGGACCAGCAGCAGCATCAACAGGAGCAGCAGCAGCAGCAGCAGCAGCAGGAGAGGGCCTCTGCTGCAGGAGCCCTACAGATGCGCATTCTCCATCACCCCTGGGGGCCCCCAGGGCCCCCACGGGCAGCAGGTTGGTGACGAAGGGGCCCCCAGAAATAAGGGGGGCCCCCCTTGTGCTTCTTTTATTAAAGAAGCGAATATCATAACAACAGAAGAAGGGCCCACTGAAAGTTGTCTCTTGCTGCAGCAAGCCAGACAGCAGCAGCAGCAGCAGGAGCAGCAGCAACAGAAGCAAGAGCAGCAACAACAAGCTGAGCCGCCTGCCGTGCGGCTGCAACAGCAGCAACGAAAACAGCAGCAGCAACAAACACAGCAGCAGCTCCAGCTGCAGCACAGAGACAGGGAACAGATGCAGCTGCAACAGCAACAGCAGCAGCAACAGCAGCAAGAGCACCACGAGCACCAGGAGCAGCAGCCGCAGCAACACCAGCAACAGGAACCGCAGCAACAGCACCAGCAGCAACAGGAACAGCAGCAGCAACAGCAGCAGCAACAGCAGCAGCAGCAGCTTACCTGTTCTTTGCATGAACTTCACCTCTCCCAAGCCTATTCACAAACTGCTCTCCTGGGGGCCCCCTCAGGGGCCCCTGCTCCTTCGAGGGGGCCCCCAGCTGTGGGGGGCCCCTTAGAGGCCCCACCCCCACAGTGGCGCTGGCAAGTTTATAAGCAGCAGCAGCAGCAGCAGCAGCAGCAAGAACCGCAGCAGCGGCAACCGCAGCAGCAGATGGAATGCGAGGACTCTCCATCTTCGGGGCCTCAAGATAATCAAGCTGCAGCAGCAGCTGCAGCTGCTGCTGCTAGTGCTGCTGCTAGTGCTGCTGCTAGTGATGCTGCTGGTGCTGCTGGCGCACATCCGAAGAACAGCAGCAACACTTACGAACAGCAGCAGCAGCAGCAGCAGCAGTGCATTCACGGTGCTGCTGCTGCTGCTGCTTCTATCTGTAGCTGTGTTGCAGCTTCCTTAAGGGCTTCTCCCTCTTGGGGCCCCTCAGCAAAATATGCAGAGCATGACGACAGCAGCAAACACCAACAGCAACCAAACAAAGGGGCCCCCAAGGGGGCCCTCATGGGGGCCCCCGAAGGGGCCCCCCCTGTCGAACTGCAGCCGCTGCAGCGAGGGAGGCAGCAGCAGCTTGCAGAGGGGGGCCCAGAGGCAGCTGAGGCCTGCCGAGTGTACAGCAACAGCAGCAGCAGCAGCAACAACAACAACAACGAAGACAGCAGCAGCATCAGCAGCAGCAGCATCAGCAGCAGCAGCAGCAGGCGCCACACTGTGCCGCTGCCGCCGCAAGAGCAGCAGATTGTGCCTACGATCGCGAAGCAGCTGCAGCAGCGTGGCGTACTTAAAGAGGCCCCCTGGATCTCTTCTTCCTTTCCCGCTGCTGCTAGCAGCAGTGCCCTGTACGGCAGCAACAGCAGCAGCAGCAGCGGCGGCACCAGCAGCAGCGGCGGCACCAGCAGCAGCAGCAGGCTTAGCGGTGCAGACTGGCGAGACTTCTGCAGCATCGACGAAGAAGAGGGTTCAGAGATGGGGCCCCCTGGGGGGCCCCCCTCATTAAGTGAACCCTTTGTGGGGCCCCCATCAGGAGAGGGGCCCCCTAGGGGCCCCCCATCAGGGGAGGGGGCCCCTGGGGGGCCCCCCTGGGGGCCCCCCTTGGGAGCCCCCTCCAGTAGGAGGGGCCCCCAAGAATATTTGCGGCGGCGGCCTGAGAGGGTGGTGATGCAGAAGACGAACAAAGCGGAAGTATTGAATTTCTCGCATGTAAAAAGTGTTGTTAGAAATGAATGCTGGAGGTCAAGCAAAAGGGTGCAGCAGCAGCAGCAGCAGCAGCAGCAGCAGCAACAGCAGGAGAAGGAGAAGGAGCAGCAGAAAGAGCAGCAGAAGGAACAGCAGCAGCTTCGCCGCATTGCAAGGGGAAACGAAGCACTGAAACAGCAGAAGCAGCTACAGCAACTGCAGCAGCAGCAGAACACGCAAAGGCAGCAGCAGCAGCAGCAGCAGCAGCAATACAAGCAACCACAGCCGCAACAGCAGCTGCAGCAGCAGCAGCAGCCAGCCGCGAAAAGCTCTGCAAGCCGGTAAGCAACAAACCCTAAACCCTAAATTGTAGAGACAAGGGGAAGTAGAGTTTAACTAGACCGCCTTTCCGGTTGCTGCGGTTGCTGCTGCTGCTGCTGCCGCATCCGCTGCTGCTGTGTCTTGCGCTGCTGCTGCTTCAGAGGTGGAGTGCAGCAGCAGGTACGACGCGTTTCGTTTCTGCTGCGGCCAGAAACAAGGAAACTGTCTGGCGGCGTTGCTGCTGCTGCTGGTGCAGTTGCTGCTGCTGCTGCTGCTGCTGCTGCTGCACCTGCTGCTTTAGCAGAAGCCTCTCCGCAAGACCAGGGCTGTCCTCAGTGGGTGTCGCGTGGGTACAACCCTGCAGAGCAGCAGCACGCACAGCAGAAGCAGCAGCAGAAGCAGCAGCAGCAGCAGCAGCAGCAGCAGATGCATGCAGTGCCCGACGGCCTCGTAAAGGATTTTGTTTCACCCTGCAGTTATCTCCCTTACTTACCTCGAACCAACCGCATAGGGGCCCCCTCGGGGGGCCCCCTTGGGGGCCCCGCTGGAAGCCCCTCTGGGAGCCCCACAGGGGGGGCCTCTGGGGGCCCCTCTAGGGGCCCCTCTTCTGTTTCTGTTTTGAAGTCAGAATGCAGAAAAGAAGAAGTAAAAAAGGATAAAGAAATAAATAAAGAAAAACGCATGCAAGAGACACCCGACACGTACTCGTACACAGATTGTAAGCCAAGGGTTTAGGGTTTAGGGTTTGGAGATTAAGGGTAAATAAGTAAGGGCTTCACAATTAGGGTTTAGGGCTAAGGAGGATTCAGGAGCTAGGGTTTGAACGAGGGAGGCAGGACGGGGTTTAGGGTTTAGGGTTTAGGGTTTGTGGTTGCGCAGGGACTGAGGACGATGCAGAAGAGAGCGAAGAAGAGTAGAAGGCAAGCGGTTTAATCTCAGCCTCTTCAGGTGTCTCCGAGGGTTTAGGGTTTAGGGTTTAGGGTTGCATGCAAAGGCCTGCCTACTAAACCCCAACTCCCTGCACTGCAGGCGCATGCAAAAATGCATGCAAAAAGAAGAAGCTGCATGCATGCAAACAGCATGCATGCACTTGCATGCATACAAACAGCAAGCATGCACTTGCATGCATACAAGCAGCATGCATGCACTTGCATGCATACAAACAGCATGCAAGCATTGCATGCATTTGCATGCATGCAACTTGCATGCATTTGCATGCATGCAAATTGCATGCATTTGCATGCATGCAACTTGCTAGCATGCAAGTGCATGCATGCAAACACCATGCATGCAGTTGAATTTGCATGCATGGGGCTTGCGGCACATCAAAGCCGCCAGCTTATATAAACAGACAGCCACGAAAGCCCCAAATTTGACCGCATGCATGCATGCATGCATGCATGCGCCAAGTGCATGCGTTTTGTTTCGGGGCTGCGTTTTCTTTTTGTTTTTTGTGCTGAATTTGTTGTGGGGCTTTTCTTTAGATGTTGGTTCCCTCATCGTTCGCCAGCTAATTCTTTTTTCTTTTAATTAAACTAACTCAAACAGGGCCCCTTTAAAATGCTTCTTTTAAGGGCCCCTTAAAAGGACTTAGGGGGCCCCTTCAAAGCCTTAGGGGGCCCCTTAGGGGCCCTCGGGGGCCCCTTCAAGGCCTTTGGGGGCCCCTACAAAGCCTTAGGAAGGCCCTATACAGTGCCCCTTAAAGATCCTTAGGGGCCCCCCATTTAAAGGCCCTTTGGGGCCCCTCTTCAATGCCCTTTTTAAAGGCCCCCTAAAGGGCCTACCTAGGAGTCTCCTTAAGGGCCCTAAAGGGCCCCTTAAAGACCCTCAGGGGCCCCTTCAAAGGCCCTAAGGGGCCCCTCAAAGGCCCCTTTTAAAGGCCCTCAAGGGCCCCTTTTAAAAGCCCTGTGGGGCCCCTCAAAGGCCCTCGGGGGCCCCTCAAGGAGCCCCTGTGGGGGCCCACCAGAGGGCCCTTCTGTTAGTAGGCTGTCTCTTTCTGCTGCAGTTGCTGCAGTTGTCTCTTTTCAAATGTCTTTAGGGGCTTCTGCCCCCAGCAGATAGAGGCCCTTCTCTAATGCCTGCTGCACTGCTCTACTGACTAGCAGCCGCTCCGGGTGTACGTACACCTCATCTTCTGCCGCTCCCTCCTGTTGCTGTTGCTGTTGTTGTTGCTGCTGCTGCTGCTGCTCTTGCTGCTGCTGCTGCTGCTGTTTCTGCTCTTGCTGGTGTTGCTGCCGAGACTTATCCCCTTGCGACTCGAGTGCAGCGACGCTGTTGCTGCCGCTGCTGCTGCTGCTGTTGCTCTTGCTGCTGCTGCTGCTGCTGCTGCTGCTGCAGATGACATGACATTGTTCATAGAAGCGGTTGAAGGCATTCCCCAAGTCTAACAAGTAAGAGACAAGTATAGACGGGTCTAAGCACCCAACGCTGCGGTGTACATACACCCCAAAACTCGCAGCCTTTGCTGCTAACCTCCGCTCAACTTCAGACAACACGTAGGGGGCCCCCAAAGAAGAACCCCTGAGGACCCTCAGAGGGGCCCCCCTGGAGGCCCCCTCTGGGGCCTCCCCGAGGGTACCTAGAGGGGCCCCCGTGGGGGCCCCCTTGGGGGCCCCTGGTTCGGAGTTTCTGCGCGTAAGGAGTGCTGAAGAAAGACAGCAGAAGAATGTAAAGCAAGCGATTGCTGTTGCATGCAGCAGCAACAGCAGCATTAGCAACAACAGCAGCAGCAGCAACAACAACTACAGCAGCAGCAGCAGCAGCAGCAGCAGGGCTGTGGAGAGACACCACAGGTAGGGGAGGAGGTTGGCGAGAGCAAACGCAATTTAAAAGAATAAATTTTGAGTTATTCGACTAAAAAGAAATAAGCACAGATGGCACAAAGAGAAAAAGACAGAGAAAAACACAAAAACAAACACAAAGATATATATATATATATAAATGCATCTATATATATGGAGATGTAAATATAAATATTTATAAATATATATATATATAGAGAGAGAGAGAGAAAGACAAAGAGAAAAGGGATGTATATATATATATATATTATTTATATATACAGAGAGAGAGAGAGAGATGTACATACACATTATATATATATAATATATATATACAGGTTATTAATAATAAAAAAGAGTATTCATTTACCTTCTGCTTTCTCGCATATTGCTGCAGCGCGGCGATTGGCATAGAGAGCAGAAAAAGAAGAGAAAAGGGAGGGGCCCCCGGGGGCCCCACACCGCTGGGGGGCCCCCAGACTAAACCCTAATATCCATAGGCGCAGCAGCGCTCCTGCTGCAGCAGCAACAACAGCAGCAGATAACAACACAGCAACATGTTGCTGCTAGGAAAAAATCCTGCTGCTGCTGCTGCTCCTGCTGCTTGTGTTCCGGCTACTGTTGTTGTTGATTTTGCTGCTGCTCCTGCTGTTGATGTTGTACTGCTGCTGCTGCTGCTGCTTCACGTCCTATACCCGCTGCTGCTGCTGCAGCAACAGCAATAACAGCACTGGCAGCAGCAGAACCAAAAGCAACACCAGCAGCAACACCAGCCGCAGCAGCAGCAGCAACAGCAACAGCACCAGCAACAGCAGCAGCAACAGCAGCAGCAACAGCAACAGCAACAGCAGCAGCAGCAACTTACTCATAGCCTCTGCCCTTTCCCTTATTGCGGAGTCGGAGAGGCCCGGCCGTCTTCGTCTTAACTCCTTCTCTGCAAACCACGCAAACCCTAAACCCTAAACCCTAAACCCTAAGCCTTAAACCCTAAACCCTAGACCCTCAAACATGCGCCTAAGGGTGCAACGGCCCCCCCTGCCTCGACAGAAGCCTGAGACTCCGTCCAAACCCTAAACCCTAAACCCTAAACCCTAGAGCAGATATGTAGAACTTGCTGCATCCTTGACCGTACAAGCCCTAAACCCTAAACCCTAGATGTTATAGACCCTGAACCACAGATTCCTAACCATGCACCCTAAACCCTAAACCCTAAACCCTAAACCCTAAACCCTAGGCCTTACCTGCAATCTGCAGCATTTCCGGTATAACCTGCTCTACGCCGTTTGCTGCTGCTCTCGATGATAGCTTCTCCCCTGTGGGGCCCCTCACAAGCCCAGTGCCTAGGTGCTGCACATACACCCTGCGCTTCTGCTGCTGCAGCTGCTGCTGCAGCTGCTGCTGCTGCTGCTGCTGCTGCTGCTGCGCCGGGAGGTGTTGGTGTTGCTGCTCCGGCTTCTGTTGATAGTGCTCCTGCTGCTGCTGGTGCTCCTGCTGCTTCTGTTTCTGCTGCTGCTGCTGCTGCTGATAAGGTGCTGGGTGCAGCAGGTGCTGCAGCAGAGGGTTTTGTTTATTGTTTGCTGCAGCAAGCGTTTTATTTGTAATTAAATAAACTCCGAGAGAAAATAAACGAGAGAAGTGAGGCCTTTGATCTTCATCCGTAGCCACCAGCACCCAATCCACACCGCTATCCACCCTGAACCCAAACCCTAAACCCTAAACCCTAAACCCTAAACCCTTGTAAACCCTAGTAAACCCTAGTATAAATCCTAAGCCCTGGTAAAACCTAAACCCTAAACCCCGATTTATAACCCACACAACCAAAGCAGCAGCACTTCTGCAGCAAATAAAGGGAAGGCCTTACAAAGGGCCTATGATCAAGGGTTTAGGGTTTAGGGTTTAGGGTTTAGGGTTTAGGGTTTACCTGGCTTTAAGCGCAGCAAGGTCCGTAGCAATGTAGGTGTACGTCCCTCCCTGCCTTCGAATGGCGACTGAAGAAGGGTGCTGCTGCTGCTGCTGCTGTTGCTGCTGCTGCAGCACTGTCTGTGGGAGTCGCGCATTTAAGGGGCTCGTGCTGCTTTTGCTAGCGTTGTTGTTGTTGCCGCTGCTGCTGCTGCTGCTGCTGCTGCTGCTGGTGTTGCCGTTGCTGCTGTTGCTGCTACTGTTTGCTTCAGGTGGTAGCAGCAAGCCCTTGGCCTCTAACAGATCTATCAGCTGCTGCATGCGCTGCAGCTGCTGCTGCTCCCCGTCTGCTGCTTGAGGAGACAACCGCAGCAGCCGCAGCTGGTGGGCGAACCGCTGCAGCAGCAGCAGATGCAGCAGCAGCAGGTGAAGCAGCAGATGCAGCAGCAGATGCAGAAGCGGCAGCAGTACAGAATCAGCACCGACGAAATCAGCAGCAGCAGAAGCACCAGCAGCACATGCAGCAACAGCAGAGAAGCAGCAGCAGCACAAGCAGTAACAGCAACAGAAGCAGCAGTAGCAGCAGCAGCAGCAGCAGCAAAGGTGTTGCGGTTTGCGGAGACAGAAGAGTAAAAAATAAAAATAAGAATAAATAATAACTATAAACAAACAAAAAACATAAATAATTATAAATTAACAAAAATTAAACAAACAAACAAAACAGAAAAAAAAACAAAAGGCGACAAAAATAAACAGAGACAAATAAAAACAAAAATAAATAAATAAATAAATATAAACAAATATAAATAAATATAAATAAATATAAATAAATATAAATAAATATAAATATAAATAAATAAATATAAACAAAAGAAAGAAAGAGAGACGCCGCACCTGAGTTGAAACCGTTTTAATTTTGCTGCTGTCTCCAACTGTCTCCTCGTCTCCGCTCACCAACAAACCCAAGCAGCAAACAGCAGCAGCAGCAAACGTCCGAACAGAATCATACAGACGCATGCAGCTCTGCACAAACACCATCACAACCTCTTGCTGCTGTTGCTGCTGCTGCTGCTGCACCTGTCAATGCTGCTTCTGCTGCTGCTGCTGCACCTGCTGATGTCGCTGCAGCTATACCTGCTGATATTGCTGATTCTGCTGCTGCTGCTGCTGTGCCTGCTGCAGCAGCACATACTGCTGCTTTTGCTACTGCTGCTGCTGTTGCTAGTTTTCTCAAAGCGTGCATGCAAAAGCAGAAGCTGCTGCAGCAGCAACTGAAGCAGCGGCAGCAGCAGCAGCAACAGCAACTGCTGTCTTTGCTGCTGCTTCCCTAGGTGCCGGTCCTACCGCACGCGGTGCTACCGCCGCAGCTCTTCTTGCTGCTGCGGCTGCTGCTGCTGCTGTTGTGCATGCACCCTTACCGCATAGGCCTGAGTAAGATTAAGTTGAGGGTTGGGCTTCGCTTCTTTTGCAAGCTGCTGCCAGTTGATGATGCTGCCTGCTGCTGCTTCCCTCCTACCTTCCTGCTGCTGCTGCTGCAGCTGCTGCTCCTGTTCCTCTAATGCTGCCTCTAGAGCGGCCATATGCGAGACGAAGGCTTCAACCTCTGCGTCACTTACTAGGCAAGCTTCTGCTGCTGGTGCTGCTGCTTCTGCTGCTGCTGCTGCTGCTGCTGCTGGTGTTGGTCGAGGCGCAGGCCTGTACTGGGGAGGAGTCTCTGCAACAACAGCTTCTGCTGCAGCGAGCAGCAACGCCGCAGGAGACACCGGAGATCTTAGTCCTCCCTTGCTGCTGTTGCTGCAGCTCCTGCTGCTGCTGCTGCTGCACCAGCTGCTGCTATAGCAGCAGCAAAAACTCCATAGGCAGGAGCCAAAGCAGCAGCAGCAGCAACAGAAAGAACAGCAACAACGCAATAGAACGAGGCGGATGCTGCGAACAGCAGCAACAGCAACAACTGCTGCAGCAGCAACAGCAACGGAAGCAGCAGCAGCAACAGCAACGAAAGCAGCAGCAGCAGCAGCAGCAGCAAACATCGAGGGAATTATTACACGGGGGAGGCCAAGGCGGTCTGGATCACGTATCATCTGCTGCAGCAGCTGCAGCAGCAAATCGTCTCTCAGCCGGAAGCTTATAAAGCTGCAGCAACAGCAGCAACAGCAACAACAGCACCAGCAGCAGCAAGCAGCTCTGCATAAGCATGATGCACCGCAGTGGTCATGCTGCTGACGCTGCTGCAGCAGGACATGCCTTGAGGCAGCAGCAGCAACAACAACAACACTATTAGCAGCAGCAACAGCAGCAGCAGCAGCAACAACAACAACACTATTAGCAGCAGCAATAGCAGCAGCAGCAGCAACAGCAGCAGCAGCAGCAACAGCAGCAGCAACAGCAGCAGAGTGTTTACCCTTTCCCAGTGTATTCTGCTGCTGAGCAAAGGGCCTTAATTGTTTGATTGTCTCTCCAAAGGGATGCAGCAAATGCAACACCTTCGAGATTGTCTTCACGTGCTGCTGTTGTTGCTGCTGCTGCTTCTGTTGCTGCTGCTGCACCTGTCGCCGCTCCTGCTGCTGCTGCTGCGCTCATAGGTGCAGCGGACCTGTCTGTTCCTCTACTGAAGGTTTCTGTATTCGCCTGTCGTTGCTGCTGCTGCTGCTGTTGCTGCTGCTGCTGCTGTTGCTGCTTCAGCAGTGCGGCGATATTTGCCTGCAGCTCATAGCCCTCAACTGCGGGGCTGGCGGGGGTTACTTGGAGCTGCAGCAGCAGACACCCTAAACGCTAAACCCTAAACCCTAAACCCTCAGACAAAACGCATGAAAAGAAAACAGCCTTCAGTGTGGCTACCAACGGCAGCTGAGACGTAAAGAGGCTTTGAGGTTTACTGTCTACTAGGGTTTAGGGTTTAGGGTTTAGGGTTTAGGGTTTAGGGTTTACGGGGTAGGGTTTAGGGTTTAGGGTTTAGGGTTTTGTACCTTGAGGGTTTGGCAGCAAATGCCGGCTTTCTTCGCGTGGGCTCGCAGCTGCTCTTCTATGCAGCAGCAAACATCTTGTAGTGTCTGTACATTCAAGTTGTTGTTGCTGCTGCTGCTGTTACTGCTGCTGCTGCCTGTGCAGCTGCTGTAGCTGGTGCTGTCGCTTCTTCCTGTGCTGCTGCTGCTGTTGCTGCTGCTGCTGCTGCTGCTGCTGCTTAGGGAGAGCAGCCTCATGCTGCTGCAGCGGGGAGTTGCCTTCTCACCGCGTACACCCAGCTGGAGAGAAAACAATCGATGCTGCTGCTGCTGCTGTTGCTGCTGCTGCTGCTGCTGCTGCTGCTGCTGATGCTGCTGCTGCCGGGGCCCTAGGAAACGGAGGCCCTGGTGTATGTACAGCGGAGAGTAAACCCCCATCGATGAAGCCCTCAGCAGCAGAGAAGACGTCGTACGAGGCTCTTGATGCACGCAGATTGCTGCTGCAACCGGTACTGCTGCTGCTGCTGCTGCTGCTGTTGCTGCTGCTGCGGTTGCTGCTGTCATTAGCAGCATCACAGACGGCAGCGGCAGCTGCTCCAGCTTCTCACGCCCTGTCTGCACCCCTTTCTTTCGCTGCTGCTGCTGCTGCTTCTGCTGCTGCTGCCGCTGCAACAGCAGCAGCAGCAGCAGCAGCAGCAGCACAAACGGTGCGACCGTCAACGGCAGTAGTAGCGACGACGGCATCAGCAGCAACAGCAGGAGCAGCAGCTCGCGCTGCTGCTGCAGCCTGGGGAAGTGTCTCCGCTGCAGCAGCAGCAGCGGCAACAGGACTCCCCCTGGCATCCATTTTGCATGTGCTGCTGCATCTGGCCTTGCTGCTGCTGCTGCTGCTGCTGCTGCTGCTGCTGCTGCTGCAGCACTTCTACAGGGGGATGACTCCATCCCTATGGATATAGGGGGCCCCTTGGGGGCCCCCCTTCATTTGGTTGCACTCCGTTAGGAAGAGGACACAGCGCTCCCGTGCTGCTGCTGCTGCTGCTGCTGCTGCTGTTGCTGCTGCTGCTGTTGCTGCTGCTGTTGTTGCTGCTGTGTTGCTGCAGTCTTCATATGTAGAGACATTAATTCAGCGTCTCTTTTTTGTTTTTGCTGCGGTTTATGCGCACAGCGTGGAAGGCCGGAAGGGGGCCCCCAGAGGGACCCCAGGCAATGAAAACCCTAAACCCTAAACCCTAAACCCTTACACACAAGTTAGAAATGAGTTTAAGCGGTTTATTTGGACCGGGATATTCAAACCCTAAACCCTAAACCCTAAACCCTCAAGACACCTGCGACCGATTGAGAGGCCCCCCTGACCGCCCTAGGGTTTAGGGTTTAGGGTTTTTATTTACTACCTGCTACTGCAAATAAGCAGTAGGAATTTTATATAAACCCTAAACTTTAAACCCTGTCTCCTACTTATAAACCCTAAACCCTAAACCCTAAACCCTCGTTACCCCACCCATGCTCGACCCTCGGCTGCTGAGGGCCCCAGATGAGGTCAGCCCTAAACCCTAAACCCTAAACCCTAAACCCTAAACCCTAAACCCGAACCCTAAACCCTAAACCATAAACCCTAAACCCTAAACCCTAAACCGTAGTTTGTTTTAAGTGGGATATGCAAGGGCTTGAAAGCCCCTACAGAAGTTTATAGCAGCTGACAGCCTTGCTATGAAGCGAGCAGCAGCAGCAACAACAACAGCAGCAGCTGCTGCTGCTGCTACAGCAGCAGCTGTTGCTGCTGCAGCTACGACAGCAGACAAGGAGCACCAAACTGTTTTCTGGCTGCATCTCTGCCTAATGATTTGCTGCAGCTTGTTGCTGCTGCTGCTGCTGCTGCAGCAATAGCTGCAGCAGTGTTGTTGTTGTTTTTGCTGCTGCTGCTGCTGCAATGTTGCAGCAAAAATGCTGTAGCCACACTGTTGCCGTCCTGCTGCTGGTGCTGACATTGCCCATGCTGCTGCTGTCATGGCTGCTGCTGCTGCTGTTCCTGCTGCTGTTGCTGCTGATGTTGCTGCTGCTGTTGCTGCTGCTGCTGCTGCTGCTGTGGGGCCTCAGCCTCTGCTGTGCGTGGTTCTTCCTGCTGCTGCTTCCACGTATCTGCTGCTGCTGCCCGCTGCTGCTGTTCCCTTGGCTGCTGCTGCTGCCAAGGCTGCTGCTGCCATGGCTGCTGCTGCCATGGCTGTTGCTGCTGCTGCCATGGCTGTTGCTGCTGCTGCTGCCATGGCTGTTGCTGCTGCTGCCATGGCTGCTGCTGGTGCTGCCACGGCTGCTGCTGCTGCTGCCATGGCTGCTGCTGCCACTGTGGTGGCTGCTGCTGTTGCCATGGC
>NW_013549711.1:0-1302 GCF_000499425.1 Eimeria acervulina
GTTCTGGTATTAACTCCACTGCAAGATGCAATCGACCCAATACCCGACCTGTGGGGGCCCTTGGGGACCGCTGGTCAGAAGCTGCTTCAAGGGGGGGCCCCCGGGGGCCCCCTGTTGCAGGCAGCAAGTCCTCAGGGGCCCCCTGGTGCAGCAGCAAACTGAGAGCTGCTTCTGCTACGGGGCCCCCAGGGCCCCCAGGGACATGTAAAACTGCACTTGCAACAACTGTCTCCTCAAGGAGACAGTTGCTGCCGTCAGCAGCAAATAAACAAAAGGACAGCAGCTCCTTCGTGCTGCAGCAGCAAAGAGACACACAGCCATGCAACCGACATTCCAGCAGCAGCTGCTCCATAACAGCAGCAGCAGCAGCAGCAACAGCAGCAGCAGCGCCCGCACGGCGGCAGCAGCAGCAACAACAACAATAAGAATGATTTTGTGGGCTTACGCTTGGGTGGCGTCAGTGGGACAATGATCCTGCCTCTGCTGCTGCTGCTGCTGCTGCTGCTGCTGCAGAGGAAAGCAGATGCACGCAGGCCCAGCAGCAGCAGCAGCAGGTCCTAGCAGCACAATAATCTCTTCAGGGATTAGGGGGGCCCCCAATGCGGTTAGGGGCACTCGCCAGCGCTGCAGAACGCGACTGTGGGGGCCCCCATGCCGAGCTACTGCCAACGTCCACACACGATGCTGCTGCTGCTGCTGCTGCTGCTGCTGCTGCAGCTCGGCCACATCAAGGACCAAGTCGGCTACGCGAATGCGCATGCAGTTGCTGACTAGGGGCGCTGGTTCTGCTGCAGCAGAAGCTGAACCTCCAGCAGAAGCAGGAGCAGTTGGTGCTGCTGCTGCTGCTGCTGCTGCTGCTGCTATGGATGGTGTAGGTTCTGCTGCTGCTGAGGAGAGCGCAGTGGGGCCGCGAGGCCCCTCGGGGAAGTCCAGCAGCTCAGGTGCATCTCCTGCTGTTGCTTCATTTGCTGTTGCTGCTGCTGCTACTGCTGCTGCGTCAATCGCTGCTGCTGGTGCTGCTGTTGCCGCCTCCGCTGCCGTTGCTGCTGCTGCTGCTGCTGCTGCTGCAGGAGGCCTTGATCTGGCGTTAGCCACAGCAATATCATGCAGCTCGTCCCAATCACTGCTGCTCTCCTCTTGGTGCTGCTGCTGCTGCTTCGGCTGCTGCTGTTGCTGTTGCGGCGGCGGCGCATCCAGCCCCTGTTGCTGCTCCTCCTGCTGCTGGTTCTCTGCGCCGCGTTGCAGTTTCTGCAGCAGCAAACGGTGCTGCTGCTGCAGCAGCGCCAGCTGCTGCTGCAGTCC
>NW_013549711.1:1402-8902 GCF_000499425.1 Eimeria acervulina
TGAAGCAAGGAGCCCCCGGCAGTGGCGCCTCTTGGCGCTGCAGCAGAAGCACGCGTCTGCAGCAGCAGCCCCAGAAAACAGCAGCAGAATCTTCATCCTCCACTGCCTGCAGCAAAACCCTAACCGGCAAGCTGCCCACCCAGCACTCGCCTCCATCTTGCTGCTGCTGCTGCTGCTGCTGCTGCTGCTGTACTCGCAGCAGAAGGAGCGACTCGTCCGGCCGCAGCAACGTCTGAAGGGCACCAGCAGCTTCCCTTCCCGAGATGCAGCAGAAGCTGTTGTTGTTGTTGCTGCTGCTTTTGCTGCACTGCGCTGGCAGCTCTGACGGCAGTGAGGAGCGCAGCAGCAGCAGCGGCTCTGGAGGTGCTGCCTCTGCTGGTGCTGCAGCTGCTGTTACTGCTGTTCCTGCTGCTGCTGCTGCAGGAAACTCCGTGTGTAGCTGCTCATCGAATCCAAAAAAGCTGCAGTGCATGCTGAAGGCAGCAGAAAGGCCTGAGGCAGCAGCACCAGCACCACCACCTGCTGCTGCTGCTGCTGCCCTGCAGACTATGCGCGGCTTGCTGATCTGCAGCAGCAAATGGTGCTGACAGTATGAAGACGCTAGGGCCTTATACAGAGGCCCTACAATTCCTTCTGCTGCTGCACCTTCGTCTGCTGCTGCAGCTGCTGCAGCTGATCCCCCTGCTGCTGCTGCTGCTGCTGCTGCTGCTGCTGCTCGCGCGCGTCGGCGTGCTGTCTGCGCAGTGCGCCTGAGGATGCTTTCTGCTTCAGCAAGCCGAGCCAGTTGCTGCTGCTGCTGCTGCTGCGTGGATGTGAGCAGCGCAGTTCGTGCTGCAGCAACCTCAGGAGATGCCTTCAAATGTAGCAGCAGCTTGCTACGCTGCTGCTGCTGCTGCTGCTGCTGCGCATCTTCCATGAATAGAGCCAGGAGTTCTAGGCATGCAGACAAAGAGACCTGCAGCAGCAGCAGCAACAGCAGCAGCAGCAACACCAAAAAACCAGCATAAAGCCCACCAGCAGCAGCTGCAGCAACAACAACTGCAGCAATAGCACGTAAGGTAACTGCAGCAGCGGCGAGTGCAGCAACAGCAGCAATACGAACAGCAACACAATGCCTCGCGGTGAAGCTGCTTACTGTGTGAGGGTAGCTGCTCTCGTCTCCAGCCTGCTGCTGCTGCTGCAGCAGCAGCAGCCAGAGTTCTGCTGCTGTGCTGCTGCCCCTGCGGGCGAAGAAGGCCTTAAACTCCTCGGCAGTTACCCGGCATCCTTGCTGCTGCTGCAGCTGCTGCAGTTGTTGTAGCTGCTGCTGTTCGGAACCCAGCCCCAAGAATAGAGGTGGCAGCTGCTGCTGCAGCTCTGGCAGCTGCAGCAGCAGCAGCTCCTGTAAGGATTTGCTGTCTGCTGCATGCAGCATCAGACGCTGCACTGCAGCCTCCACGCACACGCACTGTCCCCTGCTGCTGCTGCTGTTGCTGCTGCTGCAGTCGCAGCAGCAGCAACGCCCAAGCACGCCCCACAGTGTGGCTTGAAGTGCTTCCCTCCAGTTTGCTGCTGTTGGGTTATTTGCTGCTGCGTTGCTGCAGCAAACAGCAGCAAAGAGCTGCAGCACATCGAGCGAATGTAGAGCAGCAACCGCTCGCATACGCAGCAGCAACAGCTGCAGCAGAACACCATCACAACGCATACTGGCACAGCTGCTGCTGCTGCTGCTGCTATCTTCAGCAGCTGGGCGTGACGAGAGAAGGTGCCGCTGCAGGGCTGCCTGAAGAGGCTGTACATACAGTAGCCCTTGCTGCGAATCAAACAGCAGCTGCCCCTGCTGCTGCTGCTGCTGTTGCTGCTGCTGTTGCTGCTGTAAGGATGAGAGCAGCAGCAGCAGCTCGTCAGGCAATATGCGGTGCCCTCGACCCTCAAGAGCTGCTGCAGCATCCATCAAGGAGACAGCCGGGCCTTGTGGGGAGCTCCAGCCAACCTGTACAGACACCGCAGCAGCAGCAGCAGCAGCAGCAACAATGCATACCAAAGACAACAAGAGAAAGAAACAGCTTGGATCTGTTTATTCTGCTGCTGCAGCAGCAGCTGCAGCAGCATCAACCGCAGCAGAATGATGAATGCTGCTGCTGACCTGTGCGGCTGCAGCAGCAAGGGCCCCTGAGGCAAGACACTGCAGCAGCTGGCGGTTTTTGCTGCTGCTGCGAGTTGCTGCGTCTTCCATTGCCCGGAACAGCAGCGAGACATCGCACACCTCAGCAGGTAAACCCTGGTCAGTCCCGCACCTGCACAGCAGCAGCAGCAGCAGCAGCAGCAGCAACGGGAGTGGCATAAGCAGCAGAAGCTGGTGCTGCTGCTTGAAGGCAGCAAGGGCTCGTGAAGAGCTAAGATGCACTGTATCTCAGCTGCAGCAATAGCTGCTGCTGCAGCAATAAACAGCAACAACAGCAGCAGCAGCAGCAACAGCAACAGCAGCAACAGCAGCAGTGGCAGCATTCCTTACCAGTCCGCAAGGGCATCGAGGTCGGCAGCAATAAGAAGGCCCTGTGCAAGGTTTGCTGCAGCGTGCTGCAACACCAAGCGCGACACCAGCACCTGCGCTCCACCTGCTGCTGCTGCTGCTGCTGCTGCTGCCTCTGCTGCTGCTTGCTGCTGCTGATATTCCGGGTTGCTTCTCAAGTTATGCTCGGCTGCTGCAAGGAGGTCCGCGAGCAGCTCCGCTTCTGTTTGGGGGGCCCCCCCTAGAGCTTGCTGCTCCTGCTGCTGTTGCTGCTGCTGCTGCATCGAAGCTAAGCGCTGCCGCAGCAACAGGAAGAGAACCCGACAGGCAGCGCTGCTGCAGACACCCCAAAATTGTTTTGAAGAAGCAAGAGCAGCTAGAAGGTCTTGTACATGCAGCAGAGGGAGGGCCCAGTGGTCCCGCTGCTGCTGCTGCTGCTTCTTGCTGCTGCTGCTTCGCCTTGCTGCAACGCGAACGGGGGCCTCCTCAGCCACCGCAAGGCGATCAAACAAATCATCTGCTGCTGCGCTGCTGACGAGTGCAGCACGAACAGCAGCAGCTCTGCGGAAGGCCGTTCTGTACAGACAGAGCCCCTTGCTGCTGCTGCTGCTGTTGCTGCTGCTGCTGCTGCAGGTCAGCGTGCGGGCTGCTGAGGTGCTGCAGCCCAAGTGTATGCACAGATCTGCGAAGGTCCAGCTGCTCAGCAGCATCTTCTCTCGCAGCCGCTGCAGCGCCGGGTGAGACCGAAGTGCTGTTGCGCTTAGCCTCTGCTGCTGCTGCTGCTGTTGCTGCTGTTGGTTGGAGGGGGCCTCGTTCAACAGCTCTGCGAGCTCGAAGATACCGCCGCTGCCTGCTACGTCAAGCTGCTGCTGCTGCTGTTGCTGCTGCTGCTGCTGGGCTTCCTGGGCCTCAAGCCGCCTTAAGGCAACAAGGGCTTTGCTGTCGCGCTGCAGCTGCAGCAGCTCAGCATCCTGCAGCAGCAGCTGCAGCGCAGCAGCAGAGACACTGCCTCTCGCCTTCGGATCTGCTGCGTCAAACAGCAAATGAAGGGACCTACTTACAGCACCCACAGCGCTGCTGCCGCTGCTGCTGCTGCTGCTGCAGTTGCTGCTGAGGGTAGGCAGCAGCAGCAAAGTGCACTCTTCCACAAAAACCCAGCGCGACACATCTGCTGCTGCTGCTGCTGCTGCTGCTGCTGTTGGGATAACGTGGTATTTGATGCGCCTAAGGAGAGCAGCAGCAGCTGCTTCGGGCGTCGGTGGTGCAGCATTAGCGCCCTGCTGCTGCAGTTGCTGCTGCAGCAGACGGCTGCAGCAGAATGTCTCAATAGATATGTTGTTTGCGCGCAGAGACCGCAGTAGCAGCAGCAGCAGCTCGTGGTGCTGCTGCTGAAATGCTTTGTAGCTGCTGCGGATCCTACAAGGGTCCAGCAGCGACGCCTCAGTTTTGCTGCTGCTGCTGCTGCTGCTACCTGTTGCAGGTGCTGCTGCTGCCGGGGACGCCAGCGCGCTGAGCCCCGCTGCTTCAATGAGAGCAGCAGCGCGTTGCCCTTCCCATACACTCCAGCTTCCCTCCCTGCATGCATTCAGCAGCAGCAGCAGCAGCAGCAGCAGCATGTAGGAGCATATAGCATACGTCAGAAGCAGCAGCAGCAACCGCTCCCTTTGCATTGAGCGCAGCACCACACCCGCAGAGAGCATAGCAGCAGGAGCAGCAGCAGAAATGGCAGCAGCAGCAACACGTGAGGCACCAGAAATAGGCGACAGCAGCAGCAGCAGCAGCAGCAGTTGTGGGGGAGGCTGACTCGTGAGGAGCAGCAGCAGCAGGAGAGAAGGGCTGCGAGTTGAAGAGACAGCAGAAGACATCTTGCAGCACAAGAGGAGCCAGCTGCTGCGCTGCATGCAGCCAGTGCTCCAGCACTGACAAAGATGGGCCGTTGCTGCTGCTGCTGCTGTTGCTGATGCTGTTGCTGCTGCTGCTCATTGCTGCTGCCTGCAGCAGCAGCTGTAGCGATCGAGCTGCTGTGGGCCTCATACCAAGACGCAGCAGCACCTGCAGCAACAAGCAAAGCTGTACGCACATGCATTGGCTGCAACAGCAACAGCAGCAGCAGCAACAGCACTAGCAACAGGAGCAAACGCAGGAACATAGAAGCGGTGGCAGCAGCAGCAGAAGCAGCAGCAGAAGGTGCTCTCCTACTTTGTCTGTCTCAGCAGCAGCAATAGGCATTCCTGCTGCAGTGTATATATTAAGACCACTGAGGGCTTTATTGAAGCCCCCACGAATGCGTGCTGCAGCAAGCAGCAGCAGCAAGTCGTCCCTGAGTTCTGTTGCTGCTGCTGCTGCTGCTGCTGCTGTTTGTGTTGCCTGCCTTGGTCCCTGCAGCAGCGCCTCCAGCCACCACGGGGTGCTGCTCGTCGAGGCTCCACGCGCCCCTGCTGCTGTAGCAGCACCTCCAGCAGCAGCAGCAGCAGCACGTGCTGCTGCATGCAAGTAAGAAGGCAGCCTTCTGAAGTCCGTGTAGCTGATGAGGTCTTCGCCTCTTATATCCAGCAGCAGCGCGACCAATACACTTAGCTGCAGCGCAGCACAAACGCATGCATGCAGCAGCAAACGCACACATTCACCAGCAGCCAGCAGCAGCACCACTTATTAAACTCCTCTGCCTTGTTTATCTATACGCTGTTGCTGTTGCTGCTGCTGTCGCTGCTGCTGCTGCTGCTGCTCCGCTCTTACGTGTGGGGGGAGGCCAAGGACAGTCTCGAGGCCTCGGGCTGTCTGTGCAGTTGTCAACTGCAGCGACTCCTGCTGCACTTGCTGCTGCTGCTGCTGTTGCTGCTGCTGCTGCTGTTTGTTGGCAGCAAGCAAAGCAGCAAAGAGCACGAAGGGAGGGAGGCTAAGTGCAGCAGTCTGCGCCTGCCTCCACTCTTCAGGCAGCAGCAACCCTTTCGTTACTAGCCAAGGCTCCTGCTGCTGCTGCTGCTGCTGCTGCACGGCCACAACCCACCGACGGGCCTCCTCTGGGATGGGTCTACCGTTAGTAAGAGCCTCCGCTGCAGGTAAACCTGCTGCTGTTGCTGCTGCTTCTGCTGCTGCTGCTAGAGCAGCATGGCCCCCGCGCGTCTGCTGCAGCAATGCTGCTCGGAACGCGGTGGCTCGCTGCTGCAGCTCGTGCAGCAGCAATTCAGCAGCAGCAGCAGCAGCAGCAGCACTATCATCTGAGGTCGACGAAAACCCCCCAAGTTTGCTGCAGGGTCCTGCAGCAACCAGCTGCGCATCTGCTGCAGCAACAGGCAGCAGCTGCTGCAGCGGACGGTAGCAGCGGGAAGAAGACAAGCAGTCTTCAAGGCCCTCAACAGGAAGCCCTCCCAGGGTATCGGTGGGTGCTGCTGCTGCTGCTGCTGCTGCTGCACCAAATACTGCTGCTTCTGCTGCAGCAAGCCCACAAGGCACGTCGAGCCACAGCAGCAAACTGTGGCGGCGCATATGAAGAGCAGCAAACGCTGCATGCGCTGCTTCCATCAAAGCGCCTCCACTGCTGCTGCTGCTGCTGCTGCTGCTGCTGCTGCTGGAAACAAAAGAAAGCAGCCAACTAAGAGCCCCCTCTGCAGCAGCAGGAGGCGTAGGGATGCCCAGAGCAGCCCATACACTCAATGCGGTGTCTACGCTGTCGATACCTTGCAGCTGCAGCGGCAACGGAGGCATCGCTGCTGCTGCTGCTGCAGCAGGCTGCTGCTCTCTGCGCAAGTATTGCTGCAGCACAGCCACGACGTCGCTGCAGCCAATGGAGCCCAGCAGCAGGCGGACGTACAGACACCGCAGCACCAGCAAGCACCCAGGGGGGATCTCATGCTGCTGTTGCTGCTGCTGCTGCTGCTGTTGCCGATTGTTTTGCTGCTGACGCTTCCACAAAAGCAGCAGTTCACTTGCTGCACCTTCTGCCTTCTCTGCAGTTTGCCGGGCTCGTGCTGCAGCAACAGCATCAGACGGAGTTGAAAAGGGTGGGCTGCTGCTACTTGCTGCTGCTGCTGCTGCTGCTGTTGTTGCTGCTGCTGGAGCTCGCCGTTCCGTTGCTGCTGCAGGCGGTGTCCCTTTTCGCGTGAAGGCGCTATACGCACCCCCTGCTGCTGCTGCTGCTGCTGCTTCAACGTGCTGCAGCAGAACGCTGCAGCAGACCAATGCCGTTGAGTGCGCGCTAGGAGACGTAGGAGGCTGTTGCAATGTGGCTGCTGTTGCTGCTGCTGCTGTTGCATCTGCTGTGGCTGCAGCAGCTGCAGAGGCCTCAAGTTCAGCAGCTTCTGCTGCTTCTGCTGCATCGATTAGCTGCTGCAGCAGCAGCGCCTTCTCTCCCTGTGAATCACCCACGACGATATGCTGCAGGCTGCGCAGCGACAGCAGCAAACAGGCAAGCCGCAGGTGAGAAGGGCTTAGCGCTGCTGCTGCTGCTGCTGCATCTGGTGGTGCTGCTGAAGCTGAAACCGCCGCATGCTGCTGCTGCTGCTGTCTTTGCTGCTGCTGCTGCTGCTCTTGTAGCAATCGGCTCAAGATGTGCTGAAGCGCGTACACAGAGACGACAAAGTCAGGCTCTAGACTGCGTCCTGTTGCTGCTGCTGTTGCTGTTGCTGCTGCTGCTGCTGGATGTGCTGCAGCAACTCCCGCTGCTGCTGCAGCAGACAGCTCTGTGCGCAGTCTCTCGCGGCCCTGGGGAGCAGCAGCGATGCACGAGCAGCAGGAATTAAGTGCAGCAGCAGCAGCAAGCAGCGCCTGCTCCTCCTTGGCGCTGCGGCGGCTCAGCAGCAGCAGCAGCAGCTGCAGGTCTACGATACCTTCTGCTGCTTCATCGAGCAGCAGCAGCAGCTGCTGCATCAGCACCGAGTCTGCTGCCACGCAAACCCCCACCCGCAGCAGCAGCCGCGACATGTCCTCAGCTGTTAAACGAAACCTCCCCTCGCTGCTGCTGCTGTTGCTGCTGCTGTTGCTGCTGCTGCTGGCAGCAAGTTCATTAGCCT
>NW_013549710.1:0-2500 GCF_000499425.1 Eimeria acervulina
ATGTTTGTTTGTATCTGTCTCTCTCCCTGTCTCTTTATCTGTCTCTGTCTCTCTATGTGTCTCTGTCTTTGTCTCTCTTTATCTCTGTCTCTGTTTGTCTTCGTCTCTCTTTTTGTCTTTTGCTGTCTCTGTCTCTGTCTCCGTCTCTGTCTCTGTCTTTCTTCTTATCTGTCTCTGTCTGTCTGTCTGTCTCTCTCTGTTCGTCTCTGTCTCTGTCCTTCTTCTTATCTGTCTCTGTCTCTGTCTCTGTCTCTCTGTCTCTGTCTCTGTCTCTCTGTCTCTGTCTCTCTGTCTCTCTGTCTCTTCTTTGTCTGTCTCTGTCTCTGTCTCTGTCTCTCTTTTTGTTTATTTTTGTTTATTTTTGTTTGTTTTTGTTGTTTTCACCTTCTTTTTCTCCGTCTTTGTTTGTTAGCTGTCAGTCTCTTCTTGTCTTCTTCGTTGCTTTGTTTTAAACCCTAAACCCTAAACCCTAAACCCTAAACCCTAAACCCTAAACCCTAAACCCTTTCTTCCTCGCTCTATCTCTTCTCCCCAGTTGGCCTGTTTGAATGTCTCAGCCTAAACCCTAAACCCTAAACCCTAAACCCTAAACCCTAAACCCTAAACCCTAGTCCGTAAACCCTAAACCCTACACCGTGTTTGAAGGGCACTAGCGCAGACAGCAGCAACAGATAAACCCAAGCGAGTCAACACCTGTCCTCTTGCTGCTGTTTTTGCAGCAGCAAGAAGACAGCCTGCAGCAGCAGCAGCAGCAGCAGCAGCAGCAGCAGCAGCGGGACTGTATGTTCAGGTCCTGCGTCTTGCATGCATGCAGCAGGTAAGAAGAGATAAAATATATAATCTTTTTAATTTGTTTATTAATTTAAATAAAAAATAAATAAAATAATATAAGTGCCTTCCTGCTGCTCCTCTAGCAGCAGCAGATTTCATTTTGCTGCAGCGCAGCAGCAGCCCCAATAGGGGGAATCTGCCGTCGGCAGCAGCAGCAGCAGCAGCTGCTGCTGCTGCTGAGCAGCAGAGGTTTGCTGCTGCGGTAACCAAGGCTTCTATGGCGCAGCGACCGCTGCAGCACTAGCTCCAACGGAGGCAATAGCTGCAGCAGCAGCAGCAGCAACAGCAGCAACAGCAGCAGCAGCAGCTGCTGCTTAGCGATATACCGCTGCAATCAGTGCCAGCACCTAAGTAGCATGTACAGCAGCAGCTGCAGCAGCAGCATGAGAAGTAGCAGCAACAGCACTAGCAGAAGAGTAGCTGCAGCAGCGTGGGCGGAGAGGATCCGCAGCAGCAGCAGCAGCAGCATGAACAGCAGCGGCACCAACAACAGCAGCAGCAGCAACAGCAGCAGCGCATGACTGCAGCTTAACTTCGCCTGCCGATGGTCAGTCCCCTTGGGGAAGCTGCTTCTTGCAGCAGCGGCAGCAGCAGCAGGGGTAGCACCATCAGCAACACCAGCAGCAGCAACAGCAGCAGCAGCAGCAGCAGCAACCAGGACATGCATGCTGAGGATGCTCCTCTCCTGGTGACGAGCGGCAGCAACAGCAGCGGCAGCAACAACAGCAGCAGCAGCAAAGCCGACGAGAGCGGCGACAGCAGCAGCAGCATCAATGGCAGCACTAGCAGCAGCAGCAGCAGCAGCAGCAGCAGCATCAATGGCAGCACTAGCAGCAGCAGCAGCAGCGGGAAGGCCGGGTGGACGTTGGAGGATTTGGGGCCCGAAGCATATTTGCTGGATGCTGCCTATACACCTCAGCGCCACACAGAATTCACAAAGAATATAAAGGCAAGTTGTGCTGCTGCTGCTGCTGCTGCTCCTGCTTATGTTGCTGCTGCTGCTGCTGCTGTTGCTGCTGCGCCTGCTGATCGGTTCTTGCTGCTGCGCTTTGTTGTTTTGTTTGCAGCAGTCGCTTGCTGCCCGACAGCAAAGGAGGGCGGCAGCCTCCCCTACGGTAGCAGCAGCAGCAGCAGCAGCAGCAGCAGGAACGGAAGAATCACCAAAGCCAGCAGCAGCAGCAGCAGCAGCAGCAGATGCCTCACCAGCAGCAGCAGCAGCACAAGATGATGCGTGGCTGTCAGTCTCTGATTTTCCTTCCTTCGATGAGAGAGATATAAAAAGACAGCACAGAGATTCTGCTGCTGCTGCTGCTCCTGCTGCTGCTGCTTCTCCGCCTCCTTGGAAGCAACAGGAGCAGCAGCAGCAGCAGCAGCAGCAGCGGCAGCAGCGGCAACGCCCGCGCTGCTTCTACACGGCGCTGCACATCGAGTTGTATGAATTGCTGCATTTGCTGCGGCCCACAGCAACAGAGCAGCAGCAGCGGCTGCGAGCAGCAGCAACGCTGCAGCTAGCAGCAGCAGCAGCATTCCCGGGTTGCTGCTGCTGCTTCTTCGGGTCGCAAGCAACAGGGCTTGCGCTTCCGGGTGCTGACCTTGATGCTGCTCTGTGTCTCCCTTCATCTTACTTCAGCAGCAGCAGCAGGAGCAGCAACGATAGCAGCAGCAGCAA
>NW_013549710.1:7020-18659 GCF_000499425.1 Eimeria acervulina
TGCTGCTGCTGCTGGAAGGCAGTTCGTTGCAGCAGCAGCAGCAGCAGCAGCAGCATGTGCAGCAACCAGCAGGTACATAATTTCTGAATGGTGAATTAAAATAATTAAATATATAATAATATTTACTGCTATATTACTTCTAAAACAAACAACAAATGCAGCCGTACATAATACACACCTAGCAGCAGCAGCAGCAGGAGCTGCTGCTGCTGCTGCACGAAGCCCCAGCAGCAGCAGCACCCGCAGCAGATTCTTCTATTAATTCTCTCTAATAACGATAGACGAATGAATAAATAAATAAAAGCAATAAAATTAAATATAATTAAATATAAAAACAAACAAAGAAGAATGAAAACAACTGCAGACAACCGTAAGAAATATCGGGGTGTATATACACCTGATGTTTTGCTGTAATTTCTTCACGGATATATTATATTATAATTAAAATGTTTCTGAGATAAACAATTACTAATAAACAGCTTCTTTTATTATTTTGAATTGCTGCTGCTGCATCCGCTCTGAGGTGTACCAACACCCTGCTCTTCTTTCTCTTCTTTTTGTGCTGCTGCTGCTGCTGCTGCTGCTGCTGCTGCTGCTTGTTTGGGGCTGCTGCAGCAAGCGGGCTGCTGCAGCAACGTGGGTGCAGCACTTCCATCCTGCTGCCTTCAGCAGCACAAGGACCACCACTACTCAACAGCAACAGCAGCAGCAGCAGCAGCAGCATCAGCAGCAGCAGCAGCAACAGCAGCAGCAGCTGCGACTCCTGCTGCACCAACTACAGCAGCAGCTGCAGCTCTCGCAGCAGGCAGAAGCTCAAGCCCTGCTGCTGAAAGGTAGCACTGCAGCAGCAGCAGCAACGACAGCTGCAACCACAGGAGCAGCAACCCGAGCAGCAACAGCTGTAGCATCGATAACAGCAGCTGCAACACCGGCAGCACCGATGGAAGCAGCAGCATTAGCAGCAATGCGCTGCCCAGGGAATTAGTAGAAGCTGCTTCAGCGACAAAACCAGCAGCAGCAACGCGAACAGAAGCAGCAGCAGCAGCAGCAGCAGCAGCAGCAAATTCCGTCCAAAGGAGATATTCATTTATGATGGATGTCTGTCTGCATCTTGAGCGCTTCACGTAGCAGCAGCAGCAGCCGCAGCAGCAGCAGCAGAAGCAGCACACTGAGCAGCAGGAGCAGAAGCAGCAAACCGAGCAGCAGCAGCAGCAGCAGCAGCAGCAGCAGCAGCAATGGCTGCAATAGCGATGCCAACATTTGACTCAACTGAGAGCTCTTTGAGCTGTTATGCTGAGGACAACTACGAGCAGCAGCTGCAGCGGCAGCAGCAGCAGCTGGAGGAGCAGCAGCTGCAGGAGCAGCAGCAGCAGCCGCAGCAGCCGCAGCAGCAGCAGCAGCAGCAGCAGCAGCAGCAAGAAGAGGAGCAGCTGCAAAGGAGGAGGAGCAGCAGAAAGGCAGCAACAATATGGTTAATAAAAACAGCAAAAGAGAGAGAAAGGAGATTGTTTAGATTTGCTGTTGTCTCCTTTGCTGCTGCTGCTCTTGTTGCTGCGCTGCTGCTTATTGCACCCTCATGCTTGTAAGCAAAGCCTGCTGCTGCTGCTGTTCTTGTTGTTGCTGTTGCTGCTGCTGCTTCTCCTGCTCCTCTTCCTGATGCTGCTACTGCTGCTGCTACAGCTGCTGCTGCTGCTGCTGCTGCTGGGTCAGTAAAGAGTCTCGTGGCAGTAATTGCTTCTGTTAAGGAAAACCCTAGAAGGTTTAGGGTTTAGGGTTTAGGGTTTAGGGTTTAGGGTTTAGGGTTTGGAGACTGCTACTGCTGTTGTTTTGTGCTGCGCAATGCCCACGAGGGAGCAGCAGCCGAGGCGTGCATGCAGCATATGTTGCTATTTGCTGCTGCTGCTGCTGTTTGCTGCTGTTGCTGTTTGCTGCTGCTGCTGTTTGCTGCTGCTATTTGCTGCTGCGGTTTGCTGCTGCTTCTGTTTGTTGACTCAATTTGCTGCTGCTATTTGCTGCTGCTACTGTTTGCTGCTTCTGCTGCTGTTTGTTGTTGTTGCTGCTGCTATTTGCTGCTGCGGTTTGCTGCTGCTGCTGTTTGCTGCAGGGTGGTGATAAGGGGGAGGTCTACGTTTGCTGCTGAGCTGCATGTACTGTCTTTCTTTTCAATCGCAAAAAATAAAACAGAATATTTAGCCAAAGACGAGCAGCAGCAGGAGCAGCAGCAGCAGGAGCAGCAGCAACAGCAGCAGCAGCAACCTGCTGCTGCTTC
Organism: Eimeria acervulina; assembly: GCF_000499425.1. Lineage (NCBI taxonomy): Eukaryota > Apicomplexa > Conoidasida > Eucoccidiorida > Eimeriidae > Eimeria > Eimeria acervulina. The sequence continues at coordinate 9,290 of NW_013549710.1, forward strand.
TGTTGCTGCTGATCAAGCTCCGGCTGCTACTGCTGCTGCTGATCAAGCTCCGGCTACTGCTGCTGCTGCTGCAGGCGGTGCAGCAGGCGCAGCAGCGTCAGGAGACACTGACAACAAGCAGCTGCTGCAGCAGGCAGAGCAGCAGGAGCAGCAGCCGCAGCAGAAGCAGCAGCAGCAGAAGCAGCAGCAGAAGCAGCAGCAGCAGGATGAGGGTAAAAGGCAGCAGCAACAGCCGCACCTGCTGCAGCACGCCAAAGAGACTCGAGTAGACAGTAGCGGCGACAGCAGCAGCAGCAATAACAACAACAGCAGTAACAGCAGCAATAGCATCAACTGCAGCAGCAGCAGCAGCAGCAAAGGGGAAGGAGACAGCGAGGAGACAGGTGCAGATACACCTGAAGAGACAGCAGCAAACAGCCAGACTCTGCGGCTGGAGGTTGGAGACAGACAAGACTACAACAAAAACACTCTTCTCTTTTCTCTCGCTCTTCGTGCCTGCGCACATGCATGCAAGTAGGGTTTAGGGTTTAGGGTTTAGGGTTTAGGGTTTAGGGTTTAGGGTTTAGGGTTTAGGGTTTATTTAGGGTTTAGGGTTTAGGGTTTAGGGTTTAGGGTTTAGGGTTTAGGGTTTAGGGTTTAGGTTTTAGGGTTTAGGGTTTAGGGTTTAGGGTTTAGGGTTTAGGGTTGAGGGTTTAGGGTTTAGGGTTTAGGGTTTAGGGTTTAGGGTTTAGGGTTTAGGGTTTCGTTTGCCGTTTGGGGTTTTTAGGGTTTAGGGTTTAGGGTTTAGGGTTTAGGGTTTAGGGTTTAGGGTTTAGGGTTTAGGTTTTAGGGTTTAGGGTTTAGGGTTTAGGGTTTAGGGTTTAGGGTTTGAGGGAGAAGGGCTCCTTAGCCACCGTCTCTGAAGATGCAAGAGAAGGTCTAGGGTTTAGAGTTTATTAAGGGTTTAGGGTTTGGGGTTTACAAGAGGCAAGCCATTCGTGAGGCGGGGGAGTTTTCTAGCAGCAGCAGCAGCAGCAACAACAGTAGCCGAAACAGCAGCAGCAGCAGCAGTAGCAACAGCAGATGCAGCACACGCAGCAGCAGCAGCAGCAGCAACAGCAGATGCAGCAGATGCAGCAGATGCAGCAGCAGCAGCAGGTGTGTTGTGATTTGTTTTGCTGCAGGGAAGGAGAGAGTCTCCCTGCATGCATTTCAGCAACAGCAGCAGCAGGATGCCCTTTGCTTATCTTCACTTCTATCACTGCTGCTGCTGCATATGCTGCTGCTGCTGCTACACTTTGCTGCGTCTCTGCTGCGCTGCTGCTGCTGCTGCTGCGACCGACAGCAGCAGCAAACTCTAGAAGACGAGCAACAGGGAGGCTGCGGCAGTATCTGCAGCAAATGCTGCTGCTGCTGCAGCAACTGCTACTTCGTTGCTGCCGCTGGTGCAGGAAACATCCGCAGCAGCAGCAGCAGCAGCAGCAACAGCAGCAGCAAAATGAATCTCCTGATGTGTATATGTCTCTGGCTGGTGAAGAGGGATCCCCTCGCAGCAGCGCACATAAAAAGAGACACGTGGAAGGCAGCAGCAACAGCAGCAGCAGCAGCAGCAGCAGCATAAACACAAATGCTGATGCTGCTGCTGCTGCTGCTGCTGCGTCCCTTGCTGCCTATCGGCATACACCATACCACGCGCAGCACCAGCAGCAGCTGCAGCAGCAGCAGCAGCAGCAGCAGCAGAAGGGGGACCTAGATCTTTCTACTGAAACTGCTGCTGCTGTCCCTCTGTTGCTGTCTCCTGATGGCGGCAGCAGCAGCCGCAGGAGCAGCAGAAGCCGCAGCAGCAGAGCAGCAGCAAAGGCAGCAACAAAAGCAGCAGCAGAGGCGCTGCACTGCAACAACACCGCAATACCTTTTCTTGTTGCTGTTGTTACACTGCTACTGCTCCAGGTAAACCCTAAACCCTAAACCCTAAACCCCAATCCTAAACCCTAAGGGTAAACCCTAAACCCTACACTTATACCCGGACCCTAAACCCTTAACCTAAATCCAAAGCGTAAACCCTAAACCCTAATCCTAAGCCCTAAGCGTAAACCCTAAACCCTAATTCTACGCTTAAACCCTAAACCCTAGCATTACACCGATTTCTCCTTACTGCGCTGTGGCTTGCCTTTGTACTAAACCCTAAACCCTTATTCAAGCCCTAAACCCTTGTTCAAACCCTAAACCCTTATTCAAACCCTAAACCCTAAATGTCATCGCTGTGAGTGGGGAAGAAGGGCTACCAGATTAGGGTTTGTTTAGGGTTTAGGGTTTAGGGTTTAGGGTTTTGTTTCTGCTGCTGCCTTCAGGTGTATATACTGCTGCAGCAGTTCTCGCAGCCAGTCACTGGTGCTGCTGTGCTGCTGCTGCTGCAGGCAGACGATGATGTACAAACTGCAGCAACAGAGACATACTCGTGGGTTGCTGCTGCTGTTCTGCTGCTGCTGCTGCTGCAGTTGCTGCTGCTGCTGTCCGTACCTTGCTGCTTGTCTCCTGCTGTCTTACTGCTTGTCTCCTGCTGCTGCTGCTGCTGCTGCTGCTGCTGCTGCTGCTTTTTGTATCCAGTTGCCCCTCCTTTTGCTGCTGCTTGTCTCCTGCTCTTGCTGCTGCTTGTCTCCTGCTGCCTCTGCTGCTGCTGCTGCTGTTGGTCCTTGCATGCTTCTGCTGCTGCTGTTTGTATCCTGCGGCTGCTTCTGCTGCTGTTGTTGTTTGTCTTGTGCTGCTGCTGCTTCTTTTGCTTGGGTGTGCTGCCCTTCTGTCTCCTTTCTGTCGCTTTGCTGTCTCCTTTCTCGGTTGGAGTTGCTGCTGCTCTGCTGTTCGTTTGCTGCTTGCAGCGTTCGTCTGGGAGGAGCAGCGTGGGGTTTGCTGCTGCTGCTGCCGCTGCTGCTGCTGACGCGCTTCTTGCTGCAGCAGTTGCTGCTGCAGCAGACACACCTCTCCTGCTTCACCAAGAGATTGGAGAATGGGGAGGAGCAGCAGCAGCAACAGCAGCAGCAGCAGCAGCCCTTGCGGCGTCTCTCATCTCTACCGTAGCGGCCCAGCAGCCGTTGCTGCTATTGCTGCAGCAGCAGCAGCAGCAGCAGCTGCTGCTGCAGCAGCAGCAGTTCACAATGACACAAGCTGCAAGGGCAGCAGCCATACGATCAACATCATTACCATAGGGAGGTAGCTGCGGCAGCAGCAGCTGCTGCTGCTGCTGCTGTAGCAGCAGCAGCGATACTTGAAGCAAATGCTATTATTATTATACAGTAGCAGCGGAGTCAGCAGCAGGAGCAGGAGCTGCAGCAGCTGCCGCTGAGATTCTTTAGGGACATGTGTTGCATCTTAAGTGTACACTACCCACTGCAGCAGCAGCTGCAGCAGCAGCAGTAGCAGCAGCACAGGAGGAGCAGGAGATAGCTTAGGATCAGCACAAGCAGCTGTAGCAGTAACAGCAGCAGCAGCAGCAGCGAGTGTCTCTGCAGAGGAGACAGAAAGACACTGCAGCACCAACTGCTGTACCAGCCAAAGCCATAAACAGCGGCAGCAGCAGCAGGTGAAAGCAGCAGCAGCAGCAGCAACACGAGCCTGCAGCGGCACCAGCAGCAACCCCACAGCAGCTGCTTCAGGTGCAGGGGCAGCAGTCGCTCCTTTGTTGCTGCAGCAGCAGCAGCATTAGCAGCAACACCCCAGATGCAGCAGCAGCACCTGTAGCCCCCGTAACAGCACACGTTTCAGGTGTAGCAGCAGCAGCAGCAGCAAAAGAAAACACCACAGCAGCAGCAACCAACACCTGCAATCCCCGTAGCAGCAGCAGCAGCAGCAGCAGCAGCAGCAGCAGTATAGCAGCAGCAAAGGAGACACTTCATGCTTGCTGCATGAACATTTCTTTGAACGCAAATATAGCCAATAAAATGCTGTTGTCTGTCTCCTTTCTGCTGTATATACACCGCACGCATGCACCGCCCCCTGCTGGTGCAGCAGCAGCAGCAAAACGGCCCCAGCAGCTGCTGCAGCAACCCCATCGCACTGCCTAGCAGCTGCTGCTGTTGCTGCTGCTGCTGCTGCGCTGCTACTCAGACAAGACCCGAACGCCACAGGGGGGCCCTCAATAATATAATCCCTCACAAATAACCCTTAAGGGGCCCCCTAAACCCTCAGGGTAGAAACCCTAAACCCTCAGGGTAGAAACCCTAAACCCTTAGGGCCCCCCATAAACATTTGGGGCCCCCCTGTACCCCTTGGGGGCCCCCCTGTACCCCTTGGGGGCCCCCCGTACCCCCTGGGGGCCCCCGATACCCGTTAGGGGTCTCCAATGGTTGAGGGTGGGGGCCCCTTAGGGGCCCCCTACTCTGAGGCCTACGTCCGTTGAGGAGGAGATATTTAGGGGCCCTTCGAACCCTTTTGGGGGCCCCTTAAAGGCCTATATACCACAGTGTTTAGGGGGCCCCCTTATATATATATATATACGTTATATATATACGTTATATATATATATATGTATATGTATATGTATATGTATATGGGGGCCCCTGGGGGCCCCCAAAAAAGGTATAAATAACCGAGTTAAAGGAGAGGACGCGAAGAGGAGTGAAGAAAGAAGTGCAGCAGATAACTGAGCGGCGATGCGTGTTTAATTAACTTTAGGGTTTAGGGTTTAGGGTTTAGGGTTTAGGAGAGCATGGGGAAGAAGAAGAGACAAAGAGAACGCCAGCCAAACAAACAAAACAACAAATACTCAAATGCATGCAAACAAGCATCAAAAGACAGCCCCAAAACCAGCAAACACTCCCTACTTGCATGCATGCATGCATGCATGCATGCATAATTTGTGGCTTTGTTATGCGTGCACGCACAACACTTTGGGGCTTTGTAGATCTTCTTATGCTGCATGTGCATGCGCCGCTTCACTCACCGAACAAACGAAAAAAAATAAACAAAGAGACAGCACAATCCCGACTCTCTCCCCTTCTGCTGCTGCCGCTGCTGCTGCTGCTGTTGCTGCTGCTGTTGCTGCTGCTTCTCCTGCTGCTGCTCTGACGCACTGCTCGTCCCCTGTGGGGATAGACAGAAACAAACAAACAAAGAAGAGAAGCCAGAGGAGAAGACAGACAAGTGTGCAGCAGCAGCAGCAGCAGCAGTAGCAGTAGTAGCAAGAGTAGTAGCAGTTACTCTGTCTACTGCAGCAACTCTGCTACTGCTGCTCCAGCCACTGCTGCTGTTGCTGCTGCTGCTGCTGCTGCTACTCTTGGGGCCTTTCATTTAGAGGTGATCGGCGGCTCCTTCTTCGATAAAACTGGATACGACCCTGACAGCAACACTCCACACTGGCCCTGCAGCAACAGCAGCAGCAGCAACAGCAGCAGCAGCAGCAACAGCAACAGCAGCAGCAGCAGCACAACACAAGGCACGCTTTCATTCTTTCTTGATATTCTCAAGAAGACACACTTATCTCTTCTTCTGCCTCTCCCTACATATAAATATATAAATATATATGAATATATATATATAAATATATATATATAAATATTATATATATTATATATATATCAATATCTGTAGATAAGCAAAGAAAGAACAAATAAAGAAAATGCGTCATATCTTTTCTTCTGCATGCAGATCTGCGAACTAAATAAAATAAATAAACACTAAAAAAAATAATAAACAAACAGACAACGAGTAAATAAATAAATAAATAAACAAATTAAATAAATAAATAAATAAATAAATAAATAAATAAATAAATAAATAAATAATAAATTAAATAAACAGGTTAAGTAAATAAATAAATAACAACATAAACAAACAAACAAACAAAATAAACAAACAAACAAATAAACAAATTAAACAAACAAATACACAAAATAAATAAATAAATAAATAATAGTAAACAAATGAAGACATACCGCTTCTCCTGCATGCATAGCTAACTTCATATATCCTTCTTCGCCCCAGCCGACACCCCAGCTGTTTTTAAGGATGAAGAAGTCTTCTTTTTTGTCTTTGTTTGTTTGATATCCAACAAGAAGAACACCGTGATCTAAGTTATCACCGCAAGGTGCATTAAATATACCTTTATGATAGAACTGAAAAGAAGTTTGACTTGCTTCAATAGCAACAGAGACAGGGCCATGTGTATATAGTGCCTTCTTCATAGCCTCTTCATTCTTAGCAGGTATATCATAATACCCTTCTATATAATACTTCTTTGCGCATGCATTTACTTGACAAACACCTTCTTTTGCTTTATAAGGATACTCTTCTTCTAAGCATATCCCTTTCTCGCTAACAAACAAAAAAGCGTTCTCCATCAGCCCGCCGTTGCAGCCTTCATTACCGTAAGCAGCAGAGCAATCGACAAGCATCTGCTCGCTGAAGCTCAGCACCTTCTGCTGCTCTTGCTGCTCTTGCTGCTGCTGCTGTTGTTGGTGCTGCTGTTGTTGTTGTTGTACGAGCTGGAGTTGAAGCAGTAGGCGTTGCTGCTGCTCTTGCAGCAGTTTTTGCTGCTGTGGCTGTTGCTGCTGCTGTTGCATCTGCTGCTGTACATGTAACAGTTGTTGCTGTAGAACTAACTGCTGCTGCTGCAGCAGAATGCGCTGCTGCTGCTCCTGCTGCTGCTGCTGCTGCTGCTGCTCCTGCTGCTGCTGCTGCTCCTGCTGCTGCTGCTGCTCCTGCTGCAGTGCAGCAGCACAAAATGCACCTTCTAATGCTCCTGTAGCAGAGAATGCCCAGCAAGAACCGCACTCTGCTTGGTCTTTCACGTTCGTTACGCAGCCCTTCTGTCTCCAGTCAATAGCAGCAGGTGCTTCTATTGAAGGTAGTTCTTTATACACCTATAAACAAATAAATAAATATAAATAAATATAAAATATATATATATATATATATATTATTTTACTCTGTTAAACATACTTCTTCCCAATGTAGCTACTTAAAAAAGCAGAAAAAGATATATATTATAGATACAGAGACAGAAACAGAACAGCAGCAACAGCAGCAGCAGCAGCAGCAGCAGCTGCAGCAGCAGGCGAAGCCTTACCCCTAGCCTTGCAGTCTTTAAAGGCAAAGTACTTTTGCTGACGCCCTTCACCCATGCAGCAAATTCGTCTCGAGAAAGATCGCCAAACCTGTTCATCGCCAACTCGTATGTGTGGCCTAAACAGCAGCAGCAGCAGCAGCAGCAGCAGATGTTGCTGTTGTAGCAGCAGCAGCAGCAGCAGGTGTTGTTGTTGTAGCAGCAGCAGCAGCAGCAGGTGTTGTTGTAGCAGCAGCAGCAGCAGCAGGTGTTGTTGTTGTAGCAGCAGCAGAAGTTGTACCAGCAGCAACAGCAGAAGCAGCTCTAGTATGAGCAGCAGCAGTAGTTGTAGCAGCACCGAAATCAGCAGCAGCAGCAACAACAACAGCATTTGAGGCAGCAGCAGCAGCAGTTCAAGAACCAGCATCAGCATCAACAGCAGCACCACGACCAACAGCATCACCACCATCAACAGCATCAGCAGCATTAGCATCAGCAGCAGCAGAATAAGCAGCAGCAGCAGCAGCAGAATAAAGAGCAGCAAAAGCAGCAGCAGCAGCAGCAGGAAGAGACCGCGTACCCTGTAGATTGTGAAGCAGGATATGCGTGAGGTTTACTGTGAATATCTTCAGCCTCTTTCTCTTCTCCTCCATCGATATATACATCTTCTGATGTTCGCTGATAAACAGCTGGAAGCAAAACTCAAAGTGTGCTGCTTCATAGTCGTAGACACTTACAGGCAGAGAAGCAACTGAGACAACGCTGCTTGGCCCTGCTGCTGCTGCTGCTGCTGATGCTGCTGATGGGTCTGATGCTGCTGCTGGGTTTGATGCTGAGGTTCTGATCAAGGGAGACCCTCCGTTTTCCTCTGCTGCTGCCGCTGCTGCTGCTGCTGCTGCTGCTGCTGCTGCTGCTGCTGCTTCTGCTGCTGCGTCGTCATCTGCAGCAGCGAGCCTTTGCAAACCGCACCAAGACATCCAGAGGGCAGCAGCAGCAACACAACTCAGCAGCAGCACTGTTAGCTTCTTCTTGTAGAACATACGCTTAGCAGCAATGTGAGGAGACACAAACCCTAAACCACCAGACCTGATGCTGCGGCGCCCCCGGCTGCTGCGGCTGCTGCTGTTCCTGCTGCTGCTGCTGCTGTTACCCATGCCCCCCCCATCGCCGCTGAGGAAGGAGACATAATGCGTCTCTGCTGAGTAATCCATCGTAGCCCTAAACCCTAAACCCTAAACCCTAAACCCTAACGGACCCCAGCCCCTCGACGGCAGAGCAGCAACAATAATGTGGAAGATGCACATGCAGAAGCTACAAAACCACAACCAGATGCCTTCCTGCTGCTGCTGACGCTGCTGCTGCTGCTGCTGCTGCAGTTGCTGCTGCTGCTGCTTCTTGCTGCAGGCGTTGCTGCTGCTGCCCGAAGGCCTGGAGTTATCTGCTGCAGTTGTGCTGCAGGTGGGGGAAGAAAACACAAAAAAGACAGAAGACTGACAAATGTACACCGCAGCGCTGCTGCAGCTGCTGCAGCGACAGGGGGAGGGCCGTGAGACTGGTGTTTCTAGCAGCAGCAGCAGCACCAGCAGCAGCAGCAGCAGCGGGAGTCGTGTTAATGATGTATTCTTGCTTCTTCTTTCTTCTTCTTCTTTTTCTCTTAGTAAACAACTATCAATTAATTAATTCAATTAATTTGTTTTACTTATTTCTCACCTTTACTCTCCAAACTACGGGGTGTATTGGCAGCTTAATGACGCTGCTGGGGGCGGCTATGGGCGCTGCGCTTCTGCTGCTTTTGCTGCAGCCTCTGGAGGTTATTTCTTTGTTTTTCTCTTGTATTTCGCTTAGTAATTTAATTTAATAAACTAATATTAAACTTAGACATAAATTTACTCAAGTCAGTGAGAAGCTGCTGCAAGAGGAAGGACTGTCGATACACCTTAGCAGCAGCAGCAACAGCAGCAGCAAAAGGAGCAGCAGTTGCTGCTGCTGCTGCACACCCTATTCAGAGCGTCAGCTTTGAAACATATTATATAATATTATATATTCGAGTTGTCTCACTACTGGCGCATGCACACGAACAAAAAGAATTTCTTTTGTGTCTTCTCTCTACAGCAGTTATAATAAAGCAAAGCCCTCCAAACAGTCTTGCCTCACCTCCTTCATCTTTGGGGTGTACATACACCGCGTTTGCTGTCTCTATATCCTGTTGCTGATACTGTTAATGAATTCACGGGCCCCAGGGGCCCCCCTATAAGGGCAGGGGGCCCCCTTAGGACAAAAGGAGACTAACGGTTAATAATAATAATAATAATAATAATAATAATAATAATAATAATAATAATAATAATAATAATA
>NW_013549710.1:18759-21834 GCF_000499425.1 Eimeria acervulina
TAATAATAATAATAATAATAATAATAATAATAATAATAATAATAATAATAATAATAATAAAGGTAATAATAATAACAGTAAGAATAATAATAAATAATACTAGTAATAATAATAATAACATTAACAATGATAATAATAATTGTTGCAATAGTAATAATAATAATAACAGTAACAATGATAAATAATAATAATTGTAGCAATAGTAATAATAAAAATAATATTAGTGCTTCTAATAATAATTATTATAATATCCCTTTGGGTTTATATTGACGTGCTTGTTGACTTTTCTAATCTGCTATGGAGAGCAAGAGCTGCAGATACACCTGAACAGCGTGAGGTGTGGGGCCCCACACAGGCTACGCCCTCTGTAGTGAGGAGACAAGATAAATAAAGAAGCCTTTAGAGCTTTTGAAATACTCAGTCTGCTGTACATACACCGCAGCAGATGCATGCAGGGCCGGGCGGGCTGGTAGTTGGTTTGCACCCCTCTATATATGTGTTTACTTCGGGTGTATAGGCAGCTCAGCTAGCTGCCCTCTCTGTGTTGGGGTGTATAGGCAGCTCTGAATGTCCCCTTCTTCATTTTGCTTTATATCTCTCCTCAGCAAAACGAAGAAAAACAAAAACCCTAGCAATTATAATATATACAACAAAGTAGGAGCTGACTGTACACCCGAGCAGCCACCAAAGAGCAGCAGAGTTGCGGTGTACGTACACCTCAGAAACCAACACTTTCCCTCGCAAACCCTAAACCCTAAACCCTAAACCCTAGTTAAACCCTAAACCCCCTTATTGGCTAGCCAGCCAGCTAGCCAATGCTAGGGAAGCCCACAGCTAGCTGAGACAAGCAACAAACCCCAAACCCTAAACCCTAAACCCTAAACCCTAAACCCTAAGCTAAGCTAAGACCCTTCCTGCTCCCAACCATCCCTCTTTGCTGCGAGATAACAAACAAACGCGACCACCATATCTAAACCCTAAACCCTAAACCCTAAAATGCTGAGAAGGCGTTCGGGGGGGGCTCCTCTTCGTCTTCACTGAACCCGTCTAAGTACCTGCAGCAGCAACCACAAACCCTAAACCCTAAACCTTAAACCCTAAGCCCTAAACCCTAACCCTTAACCTTCTCAGTGTGCAAATAGCTGCAGCGAAACAAAGGAAACAACAACAGCAAGCAAGCAAGCAAGCAAGCAAGCAAACGAACAAATACAATAAACAAACAAATAAATAAATAATACAATAAACAAACAAACAAAATGAAAACGCAGCTAAAACAGCAAACGAGAAGTCCGCTCAATATACAAACCACGCCGAGGTTTGCTGCACTCCTAAACCCTAAACCCTAAACCCTAAACCCTAGCCAGCCGTTCTCACTTAGAGATGAGGGTGGAGACTCTCTTGTCTATTGCCTCGTTGTGAAGGAACTGGACGCTCTCAAGTTTCTAAAAAACCCCAACACACAACGCCAAACCCTAAACCCTAAACCCTAAACCCTAAACCCTAAACCCTAAACCCTAAACCCTGAAAGGCTGGGGTGTACGCGCAGCGCCTCACTGCAATGCCGTCCATTTCGTATATCTCCATTCGCGTCTTCGGCTCCTTCTCCAAAACCCCCCCAATGAAGTCAAGCCCAATCCTGAACCCCATGCAAACCCTAAACCCTAAACCCTAAACCCTAAACCCTAAACCCTAAGTCCCAATCCCGTAGACCCTAAAAAACCCTAAACCACAGACAATAAACCCACCCTCTAACCCCAACCCCCTTAACCCTAAACCCTAAACCCTAAACCCTAAGCCCACCGTCTAACCCCAAGCTCCTCACCCCTCACCCGTAAACCCTAAACCCTAAACCCTAAACCCTAAACCCTAAACCCTGAGACTAACATTACGGAGGTGAAGTCGTATTTGCAGTGTTCAATCATATCTAGAAACCCTCTTAATATTGAGGGTTTAGCTGCGAGGACTTCGTTCATATGGCGGCATGCGTTGTTCAAAGTAAAGTGCAGCAAACTTTCTGCTGCATCCTGCGCTCTCAAACATACACCATAAAAGTTAAATTAATTAATTAATTTAATTAATTAATTAATTAATTAATTACTTATTTATTTAATTAACTAATTAAATTAATTAATTAATTAATTGATTAAAGTTTAAATTCAATACGTAGCATTAAATAAATTATCTTAAGAACATCAAATAATATATTAATTAAATTAAATTAGTTAAATAAATACATTAAATAATAAACTTAATAATAAATAGTAAATAATAAATTAAATAAAAATAAAATAAAAATAATAAATACTTATTTACCTAACTTAAAGCCATACAAAACACTCAACTCCTCCTCAGCTTTATATAATATGCGGGGTTTTAATATGTGGGGTTTGAGGTGTACATACACCTGAAACCCTTATTATATCTATATACAGTGTGGGGTCTGAGGTGTACATACACCTCAAATATTAATAGACATTTGGGGTGTATAGGGACCTACACGTCGAATATCAAAAGAATTGCAGCTGTTGAAGACAGAAACCAGCAAAGGAAGTAAACCCACTACAGCGTCTTCCTGAAGCAAACCACCACAAACCCTAAACCCTAAACCCTAAACCCTAAACCCTAAACCCTAAACCCCAAGATCTATAGTCAAAGGAAAGCAGGCAGCGATTTGAAGGAACAAAAAGAAATATATAAAAACAAAGACACACAAAAAAGCGGAGACAGATAAAGGAGACAACTACACCACATAAAGGAGACAGACATCTACTCTTTCTAAAGAGCATTAAGGAGACAGCAAATGAATAAAGGAGACAGCAAATGAATAAAGGAGACAGCAAATGAGCAGAAGGAGACACCAGAAGAATAAAGGAGACAACAAAAGACATAGAGAAGACGGCAAATGAACAAAAGGAGACAGCAAATGAATATAAGGAGACAACAAAATAATTAAAGGAGACAGCAAATGAATAAAAAGAGACAGCAAATGAATAAAAGGAGACAGCAAATGAATAAAAGGAGACAGCAAATGAATATAAGGAGACAGCAAATGAGCAAAAGGAGACAGCAAATGAA
>NW_013549709.1:0-5000 GCF_000499425.1 Eimeria acervulina
TATATATATATATATATATGTACATATATATATATATATGGCTCTATATATATATAGCAGTCCCTCTGCATTTCAAAGGCAATCCTTTAAAATAAAAATAAAAATAAACATAAAATAAAATAAAATAAAATATAAAAATAATTAAAAAAGTTAAAGGGTTGCTGCTGCCTTCATTTTGCAGTGTACGTACACCTGAGAAGATTAATTGCTGCTGTTATAATCTCTCTGTAATAATTATATTAACTAAATATAATATTTATATTATATATTAATATTAATATTAATATTATAATTAATATTACATTTAAAAATAATAAACAACGAAGACAACAGCTGCTGCTGCTGCTGCTGCTGCTGCTGCAGCCCCCAAGCCACCGCTGGGGCTGTCGTTAGTATAGAGAGAGTAAGAAGTAAATAAATAAATAAATAAATAAATATATTAACAGATTAAATGCATTCAAAGGTGCATATACACCCCGTGTACAGCAAAACACCGCCAGCAATCCTCATAACTGCAGCAGAAGCAACAGCAGCAACAGCAGCAACCGAAGCAACAGCAGCAGCAGCAGCAACAGCAGAATCAGCAGTGCTGTAGTAGGTTGAGGCGTCAACAAGCAGCAACAGCGGCAGCTTCAGTCTACCTGCTCTACTGTGCCGCGCGCTTCAGTCGTCTTTGCTGCTGCTTCTGCTGCTGCTGTTGCTGCTGTTGTTGCTGCTGCTGCTGCAGTTGTAGCTTCATGCAGCTGGCAGCAGCTGTGCTGCAGCTGCTGTTGTTGCTGCTGCTGCAGTTATTTGGGTCCCCCAGCACAGCAGAAGCGGCCCGCGTGCAGCGCTCCTTATCGCCCCTGCTGCAGCAGCAGCAGCAGCAGCAGCAGCAACAGCAGAAGCAGCAGCGAGTTAGGTATATTGGCTGCAGCTGTTTCTTGCTACAGTCTCCTTCATTTGCTGCAGCATCTGTATCACCGCTGCTGCACGGCATCTCCTCTTCTGCTGCTGCTGCATCAACAGCAGCAGCACCAACATCAGCATCAGCAGCAGCAGCAGCAGCAGCTGCTGCTGCTGCTGCAGGGCTTCACTTATCTAGGGGCCCCCCAGGGGCCCCCCTCAGCTCTTTATTTGCTGTCCCTAAGAAGCGTACATCTCATTCAAAAACGCGCAGCCGCCGCGCAAATTGGAACCGCAGAACCCCAAAAAACCACTTCAAGGTATCTTGGGTTTAGGGTTTAGGGTTTAGGGTTTAGGGTTTAGGGTTTAGGGTTTTGTGTTCTAAGTTTAGGGATTGGTGCTTGGGTTTAATTTTTATTGTTCAGGGGATAAAGCTTGAAGGTTTAGAGTTGGTTGTTTAGGGTTTAGGGTTTAGGGTTTAGGGTTTGTTTATGTGCTGCAGTTTTCTTCAATCGATGTTATAGGCCCCTTTCTGAGGGGGGGTGGGGCCCTCACTGCTACGCGAGCTGCATGCGCTCCTTGGTTAGGGCTTCCGGGGTTTGGGGTGTCTCCGCAGCTTCTTAGTAGAGCGAGTAAAGCAGCAGCAGCAGCAGACGAGCACCAGGACGCTGCAGCAGCTACAGCAGAAGCAGCAGCAGCAGCAGCAGGTGAGCAGCAGCAGGGCCCCCTAACGCCGCTACAGGGGGGCCCCACTAAAGGCCCCTTCCTTAGATATAAACGCGATCCTGAAGAAGAGGGGCCCTCATAGACAGACTATGCGTCAACAGCAGCAGCAGCAGCAGCAACAACAACAACAGCGACAGCAGCAGCAGCAGCAGGGTTTGCTTCGTTTCTCAAGCACAACCGCGCAGGCAGATCCACAGGGGGGCCCCCCTGGGGGCCCCCCGGGAGGCCTTTCTAGGGGCCCCTCTGGGGGCCCCCTTGGAGGCCCTTCTAGATCTCTTTCTAAGGGCCCCTCTGGGGGCCCCTCTGGAGGGGGCCCCCTTGGGGGCCCCTCTGGGATCGTTTCGAAGGGCCCCACTGGGGGCCTCCCTGGGGGCCCTTCTAGAAGCCTTTCTCAGGGCCCCCTTGGGGGCCCCCCTGGGGCCCTCACTGGGGGCCTTTCTAGGGGCCCCACTGGGGGCCCCTCTGGGGGCCCCTCTAAGGGCTCCACTGGGGGCCCCACTGGGGGCCCCTCTGGGGGCCCCTCTAAGGGCCCCTCTGGGGGCCCCTCAAAGGGCCCCTCGGGGGGCCCCAGTGGGGGCCCCTCTGGGGGTGGTAGTGAGGCTGTGTGTGTTGGGGGTGCGGGTTTGTGCGGTGAAGAGCGGCGGCGTTTGCTGAGCAGTGTATCTACTTTAATATTGTCGGAGATGCCGCCTTGCTGTTCGTTAGCAGAGCTAAAAGATATTTTCTGTGCATTTGGAGGCTTAGAAGGAGGGGGCCTGTCATTTCCTGCTGCAGCAAGAAGCAAAGGAGGGGGCCCCCGTGCTGCAGCAGCAGCGGGGCACCAAGCAGATAAAAGAATTATTATACGCATGCAAAGGCTTGCAGATGCTGCTGCAGCGCAGCAGCTGCTGCATGGGAGAACATTAAGTGATGCTCGCTTCATTATTCGGGTGTATAGGCAGCTACTTGCCGCTAAAAGAAATACTAAAACAAGGCCCTCTGTTGCTGCTGTTGTTGCTGCTGCTGCTGCTGAAGCTGCAAATACAGCTACTGCTGCTGCTGCTGCTGGCAATCATGCAGAAGCAGCAGCTGCTGCTGCACTTGCATCGCGCATACTCGGCAACAAACAAAGCAGTCCAGCAACAGCAACAGCAGCAGCAGCAGCAGCAGCTGCTGCTGCTGCTGCTGCTGCGATAGGTGCTGCTACACCTGCTGCAGCAGATGGCACGCCGCAGTTTCAGCTGTCCATACACCACAGCAGAGAAGACCGAATTAAAGTTGCTGCTCTTAAAGGACATGAGAGGGCTCTCTTGTTGCTGCGACAGCAGCAGCAGCAGCAACAGCAACAGCAACAGCAACAGCAGCAGCAGCAGCAGCGTGAGGAGGATGCTGACATGTCTTTCAGTGCAAATCCTTTGTTCGAAGAAGAAGAAAAGAGCGAGCAGCAGCAGCAGCAGCAGCAGCAGCCTGCAGCGTTGGCCGACGGGGAGTCTGCAGCAGCAACAGCAGCAGCAGCAGGAGAGAGCGGGCCAGGGAGCTTCCTGCTGCAGCAGCGACAGTTCAATGCCCTGAGGTCTAGCAGAACATTTAAAGAGCTGCAGCAGCAAGGAGGATCAGCAAAGCGACAGTTGGGAAGCAGCGGCAGCAGCAGCAGCAGCAGCAGCGGCAGCGGCAGCGGCAACAGCAGCAGGAACAGCAGCAGCAGCAGCTTAAAGACTGAATTGACTGGGCCAGGGGCAGTGGCAGATGTAAAGCGCCAGCGCACCAGCAGCAGCAGCAGCAGCAGCAGCAAGGCTGCTCGGGCTAGGAAGCAGCAGCAGCAGCAGCAGCAGCAGCAAAGCCAAGCCTTACTGGATCTGTTGAGTGGGGTCCCTTTGTCTTCAGCTGCTGCTGCCGTCAGCAGCACCAGCGCAGCAGATGAGGCGGAAAGACAACAGCAACGCGAGTGAGGGTTCTTGCTGCTGTTGCTGCTGCTGTTGCTGCTGCTGCCCGCATTGCTGCTGCTGTTGCTGCTGCTGTTGCTACTCTTATTGCTGCTGTTGTTGTGTTATTGTGTAATTGCTGCTGCTACTTGTCACGCGCCATGCATAGGTGCTGCTACTGCTGCTGTTGCTGCTGCTCCTGCTGCAGCTGCTGCTGTAGCTGCTTCTGTGTTGCCGACCTTGCGTGCGTTTCTTGTGTGTTTGTTGCTGCTGCTGCTGTTGCTGTTGCTGTTGCTGCTGCAGGAGGGTCTCCGCGCTGCTTGCAGAAGCAGCAGCAGCAACAGTTGGGGGGTTCATAGAACAGCGACAAAATAATTATTTTAATTTTCTTATTCCTTGTCTGCCCAGACCCGGGGCTGTAGGGCCCCAGGAGAGTTCGTAGTTAAATCAAATGCATGCATGCATTTAAATAAGCAAATGCATGCATTTAAATAATCAAATGTATGCATGCATTTAAATAATTAAATGCATACATTAATATCAAATGCATGCATTTTATTAAAATGCATGCATTTAATTAAATGCATGCATTTAGTTCAAGTGCATGCAATAGACGCCGCATGCATTGAACGCCTGTACAGACACCCCACAACCAACTGATTCGCTACTCTTAAAGAACCTCCTCCCTCTTATCTGGGATCGTCTCCCAAACATATTTTAATACTGGGGATCGTCTCCCAGGCACATTATATTGCCTGGGATCGTCTCCCTAATACTGTTTAGTGCCGGGGATCGTCTCCTAAGCATTTTGTAACGCCTGGGATCGTCTCCCAAATACAGTTGAGTACCTGGGATCGTCTCCCAAACATTGTTTTATGCCTGGGATCGTCTCCCAAACGCACTCGGTTACGTGGGATCGTCTCCGTAGTAACTGGACAGAGTGGGATCGTCTCCCAGGGGCGGCGCAGTTGTTAGTGTGGCAACCCCACACCCTCAGTGCAGCCTGGGATCGATCCTTACGGGTGTTGGGATCGTCTCCTAAAGGATGTTTACCCCCAGGGATCGTCTCCTTGAGGCTCTGGTGCAATAGCGGGGATCGTCTTTTTGCTTGGATCGTCTGGGATCGTCTTGTAAAAGCTGGTTGGGTTGTTTGTTTGCTTTTGTTTGCTTATATCTGTTTGCTAGTGTTTGTTCATTTATGTTTATTTATTAATATTTCCTTATTTGCATTTATTTAGTTCTATTTGCGTGTGTTAGCCGCGTTTTATATGCCTCTGTGTGCAGCGATATTCTTCTGAGAGACTTTTGAGGTGTATAGGCACCTCCAGTTGGTGTGTGGGGTCTGATATTTATGTATTTATTTATTAAAAATCGCAAGATTTTGTTGTTGAAGGCGCCCTCTAAGCCTTCATCCAGACAATAAAATATACTATAAAGCTTGTGTACACTCCTGTGTACATGCATGCATACACCTCAGAGTGCATGCAT
>NW_013549709.1:10000-14776 GCF_000499425.1 Eimeria acervulina
CAGTGGGGCAATCTCTGGCGCTTGGGTAAGACGTAAAACGCAGCAGCAAATCAATCAGTAGATGCTGCAGCAGCAGTTGCTGCGACAGCAACAGCAGCAGCAACGCAACGATAGCGCAGAAGTCGCAACCACCAGCAGCAGCAGGGGCACCAACAGCAGCAGCAGCAACAACAGCAGCAACAGCAGCAGGAATAGTATTTTACTGCTGCAGCTGAAGGAAGTTGCAGAGAAAGGCATCTCCATATGCTGGTTCTCCTGCTGAGGGGCAGCAACCGAAGACAGACTGCAGCAGCAGCAGCAGCAGCAGCAAAACACACAGAGAGCAATCAAGCTTACTGCTGCTGCTGCTGATACTGCTGCTACTGCTGCTGCTGCTGAAGCTGCTACGAATGCTGCAGAGCATTTCTTCCTGGCTCTGCTGACGCGTTTCTTGCTGCAGCTATTGCAGCAGCAGCAGCTGCCGCTGCTGCTGCTGCTGCTGCTGCTGTTGCTTACCTGCAACGTCTCTCTCAGCAGCAGCTGCAGCAGCTGGATCGTTGGCGGTGCTGCGGGGTGTGTTGCGGTTTTGCATTGAGGCGTATGTACACCTGAAAGCTTCATAGCGAGAGGCAGCAGCAGCAAAGGCGGAGCAGCAAGAAGAGCAGCAACAGCGTGCAGCATACACCGCAGCAGCTGCAGCACACACACCAAACCCTAAACCCTAAACCCTAAACCATAAACCCTAAACCCTAAACCCTAAACCCTAAACTCGAAGCCCTGAATTCTAAACCCGCAATCGCAGCAGATACTCCTTACTAGCAAACAGAAAATGCACCGCCTACTCTAGACCCTAATTGAGGGTTTAGGGTTTAGGGTTTAGGGTTTATCATCGCTTAGTCCTACAAGAGCCTCCTCTTGTGTTGAAAGCGGCCTGGGAAGGTGCAGCAACTGCTGCTTCTGCTGCTTCTGCTGCTGCTGCTGCTGCTGCTGCATGCCAGCGTACTTGGGCCCGCACACTGCTGCTGCTGCTGCTGCTGCTGCTGCTGCCACTAGCGGGCGGATGAGGACGTCAGCAAAAACACCCTCAACTGCAGCAGCAAAAAAAGATAAACCCTAAACCCTAATACACACTAAACCCTAAACCCTAATGCAAACGAAACCCTAAACCCTAAACCCTTTCCCTTCAACCTTAGCGACGTAAAGTAGGTGTGAAAGAAGCAGCAGCAACAGCAGCACAAGCAGCAGCACCAGAAACAGCAGCAGCAAACAAACAGGAAACAGCAGTTGCTGCAGCAGCAGCTGCTGCTGCAGGAGTATAAGCATGAGACGCACATTTTGCTTCGCTGCTTACAGCAGCAGCAACAGCAGCAGCAGCAGCAGCAACAGCAATAACAGGAGCAGCCGCAGCACAAGCAGCAGCAACAGCACAAGTAGCAGCAGAATCAAACACAGCAGCAGCAGCAACATAACCAGCAGCAGCAGCAGATGTTGCCTTTAGCAGCACAAGCAGCAGCAGGAGCACAACCAGCACCAGCACCAAACGCAGCAGCACATGCAGCCTCAGCAGCACAAGCAGCAGCAGCAGCAACAACAGCAGCAGCAGCAGCAGCAGCCACCTGCAGCAGTCCCTTCTTTTGTAGACAGCAGGTGGCGCGTTATTCGCCCCAATGCAACAAACCACTCCGTCTCTGCTGCTGCTGCTAGCTCCTGCTGCTCCTGCTGCTGCTGCTGTTGCTGCTGCTGCTGCTGCTGCTCTTGCTCCTGCTGTTGGCGTGCTGCTGCTGCTGCTGCACTGTCTCTTAAGTGTAGCAACAAATCATTCAGCTCTAGCAGCAGTCTCTTTCTCAATGTTTGCTGCAGAGCAGCAGCAGCATCATGAAGCTGCAGCAGCAGCTGCTGCACTGCTGCTGCTGCTGCCTCTCTTTCCCTTTGCCAGTCGCTCAGTTCGCTGCTGCTGCTGCTGCTGATGCCGTTGCTGTTGCTGTTGCTGCTGCTGCTCTGGGACGATATAAGCAGATCTCTAAGCGTTGTTTCCTCTTGTAGCTGCGTAGGCTGCAGCAGCGCAGCTTGTGTTGCTGCTGCTGCTGCTGCAGCAGCCGCAGCTTCTTCTGATGCTAGGGGCAAGCCGCCTCCTGCTGCTGCTGCTGCTGCTGTTGTTGCTGTTGCTTCGGGGTTTGTCTGAGCTCCAGCAGCTGTTGCTGTCGCCGTAGATCCTGTTCCTTGCTGCTGCTGCTGCTGCTGCTGCTGCGTGCGAGGGATATGATAGAAGCTTATTGCTGCAGCTAAGGTTTGTTGCAGCTGCTGCAGCTTCTCATAGGCTCTCTGCAGCAGCAAACATTTGGTGGTGTCAGCAGAAGAAAGACACACAGGCAGCAGCAGCAACTGCTGCTGCTGTTGCTGCTGATGCTGCTGCTGCTGTTGCTGCTGCTGCTGTACTGGGGCCCCTCGAGCCACAGCTTTTGCTTGCTCCATCAGCTGCTGCAGCTGCTGCAGCGCAGCAGCGCTGTCAAGCTTCATTGCTGCTGCTGCTGCAGCCGTTGCTGTTGCCTCCCAGGCGTCAGTTGCGGCATTCCTGCTGCTGCTGCTGCTGCTGCTGCTGCAGCGCTGCTGCATATCCGGTGGGAGAAGCAATTGCTGTACCTCCTGAAGCAGAGACTGAACAGCAGCAGCAGCAGCAGCAGGTGCTGCTGCTGCTGCTGCTACCTGCTGCTGCTGCTGTTGCTGCTGCACCCCCGATGGTTGGAGCGCCTGCAGCACCCCCGTCTGCTGCTCCCTGCTGCTACTGCTGCTGCTGTTGCAGTGCAGCTGCTGCCGCAGCATCTGAGCAATATTTAGGAGAGAGGTGTAGCTGCTAAGAGAGAGACGGCTGAGCTGCTGCCTCTTGAGTGCTTCTTGCTTCTGCTGCAGCAGCAGAAGAGCGCAGGAGCGAGTGTGTAGGAGAGCAGCATGTTGTTGCTGCACCTGTGCTGCTGCTGCTGCTTGCTGCTGCTGCTTGCATAGATCCTCAAAATCATCATCTGCAGCAAGCAGCGTTTCTTGTATTGCTGCAATGCTGCTTCTGCTGCTGTACAGTGCTGCTAACAGCCGCTCCTGCTGCAGTGCAGCGCCCCGCAGCAGCTCCGCTCCCAGCTCCCCTAGAGATTGACTCCTGCAGCAGCAGCAGCAGCAGCAACAGCAGCAGCAGCAGCAACACCGCAGCAGCTCTTGTCGCATTCTGCTGCGGTGTTGGGTTGTTTATATGTATATGTATATTTGTATTTATATTTATATTTATATTTATATTTATATTTATATTTATATTTATATTTATATTTATTTTTATTTTTATCCTTATATTATGTTATATTATGTTATATTTTATTATGTTGTATTCATCTTACCTGCTAGCCTGCAGCACAAAAGATAATGGGTTTGCTGCTTTTGCTGCTGCTGCTGCTGCCTCTGAGAGCGGCGGACCCCGTGCAGCAGCCTCAGCAGCAGCAGCTGCTGCTGCAGCAGCAGAAGCAGCAGCAGATGTGGGGGATGCGTCCGTATAAGCAGCTGCTGCAGCAGCAGCAGGAGCTGCTGCAGCAGCAGCAGCTCCTGCTGCTGTGTCTTCTCCAGCTGCAGCAACAGCCATAGTGAGCCCTCAGCAGCAGCAAATGTGCAGCAACACTCAACAAGGGGTAGGCAAAAGGCTGCAGCAGCAGAGGCTTGCTGCTGCTGTGCAGCAGCAACAGCAGCAGCAGCAGCAGCAGCTTGCTGCTGCACCCCCCAAGCTATGGCAGGCAGTAAAGATGTCTCAGCAGCAAAAGAAATGTTGCAAATTAAAAAGAAATCGGCGAAGAAAAACAAACAAAAAAATACAAGCTAGTGTTTAGGGTTTAGGGTTTAGGGTTTAGGGTTTAGGGTTTAGGGTTTAGGGTTTTGTCTTTGGAGCGTGTACAGCAGAATATAGTATGAAATGAACTCAACACTTTAATTTTAATTTAAATAAATATTTTATTTATTTTATTTATTTATTTTATTTATTAATTTATTTTATTTATTTTATTTATTTTATTCTTCGCTTCGTTCTTCTGCTGCCCCTCGGGGCTGCTTGGGGCTGCTGCATTACAATATATTTTCTTTGTTTGTGTACACCGCAAAAGAAAGAGTTGTTTATTTCTTTTTCTATTTATCCATTCATATATAGAGCTAGCTATCTAGCTAGCTAGCTAGCTAGCTAGCTATTTATATGAATAGAGTCGCTGCATACAGCGCAGTAGCAGAGCCCCCTCTACCTTGTCAATTTTTTTGTTTGTCTCTGAGTTATAATTAACTCTTTAAAATATTTATTATTTTTTGTGCTTTTCTTTGTCTGTAGAGTCGGTCTTTCTCTTTATTATCATATATAATACATATATCTATTATATAATATATATATATATATATATTATTAGATATAATATATATATATATATATTATATATATTTGATATTATCTTCTTTGTTCTGATAGCCACCTCTCTAAACATTTTGTTTTATTGATTTGCCTTTCTTTACTAAATAAATACTTAATTTATCTGTCTTTATTTATTTATTTATTTATTTATTTATTTATTTATTTATTTATTTATTTATTTTAATCATTTATTTATTTTAATTATTTTCTGCGTTTTTCATCCCCAATCAAATTATCATTTATTTATTTTTTTGTTTTTGTTTATTTTAATTGCGACGCCAAACTTCTGTTATCCCTCATAGAGCAACAACAATAATAAAGCAAAGAAAAAGCTGCTGCTGCTGCTGCTGCTGCTGCTGCTGCAGCTGCTGCTG
>NW_013549709.1:14876-19454 GCF_000499425.1 Eimeria acervulina
GCTGCTGCTGCTGCTGCAGCAGCAGCAGCAGCATAAAGATGCAGCAATAGAGGAGGTCCTCTTCTTTTCATTGTTTAATTAAAACAACAGACATAAACAAAATATGTCTTTCTCATCTGTCTCCTTGCTTCTTCTCTATCTCTCTAATATATATATATATATACATATATATATATATATATTATGTATATATTTGTTTATATTTATATTTATATTTGTATTTATAATTTATATTTATATTTGTTTATTATAACACAATTTTATTTATTTTCTTTTTTTGCTCCCTCCAGTGTTTGCCTGACCATCTCGTATGCAGCAGCCTGAATATACACACAAACATATATATATAAATATATATATATATGTATATATGTATATATATTTATATGTATATATATATGTATATATATATATGTATGTATGTATATATATATGTGAAGATATCGAGATACATATCTTTATACATATACATAAATATATATATATATATATATATAAAATCTACATATATATACAGATATGAATATATATATATATATATATATATACAGGTATAAACATATATACATATATATAAAGGTATATATAAATATATATTTATATGTAAGTCCGGCTGCTACAAATGCATGCAAATGCAGACACGGATGAATTTGCGCATGTCCTCGCATCCATTTAAACAAATTATTTAATTAATTTAATTAATTTAATTAATTAATTTAATTAATTAATTAATTTAATTAATTTAATTATATCTAACCCTCGTCTTCGTTATCCCTAAGAAGCCAGTTGAATGACAGAAGACGAAATCCTCAGGGCGTATGGGTTCATCTGCTGCTGCTGCATCGCCGCCGCTGCTGCTGCTGCTGCTGCTGCTGCTGCTGCTGTTTGCAAGCACAGCCTTCCCAAGAGCTTCATCTCTAAGCCCCCCCCACTCCTCTCTTAGTCTAAGTCTACACTTAAACTGCTGACCTTCTTCTTGTATACACCTTATACTCCAACTAACCTTTAAACCTTCTTTTTCAATCCTCTCTGCTTTGTACACCGCAAACTTCAGCTTCTCACTCAATCCTAACTCGCGCTCAAGGTTATACACGTGATCCTACAACAGCAACAGCAGCAAATGCACATGCAACAGCAGCAAATGCACATGCAACAGCAGCAAATCAAGCAGCAGCAGCAAATCAAGCAGCAGCAGCAAATCAAGCAGCAAAAGCAAATATACCACCACCAGCAGCAAATTCAGCAGCAGCAACAATTGCGGCAGCAGCAACAGCAGCAAATGCAGCAACAGCAGCAAATGCAGCAGGAAAAGCAGCAAATGCAACAGCAGCAGCAGCAGCAACAGCAGCAGCAGCAGCAGCAGCAGCAAGAAGCTATATACCTCGTAGGGGGCCCACTTGGCGAGTTCAAGCACATGCTCTTGAAATTCTTTTGGGGCTGGAGAGTTAAGAATAGCTTGCTTAACAATATTGCGAGCAGGGAGCCACTTGTCTCTTAAATAAATAACTGCGTCTCTAAAGGTCTCATCAGCATAAGCTAGAGCAAGACGAAATGCACAAAGAGCTTCAGCGCTCCCCCCTATAATAGGTATATCTACAAAGCTGCATGCAGGAGCCCAGCCCTTACCTTTAGCAGCAGCAGCAGCAGCAAATGCTGCTGCACCCTCTGGTGTTTCCTTATATTGCTGCTGCGCTCGCTGCTGCAGCCAACGCCAGTAGCCGCATGCACCCAGTTTATCTGCTTCTTCTTCTTCATCTTGTGATGGATATAAGTTTTTAACTTTCTTTGCTAATGTTGTGGGGTCAACATATAAAGGATCTGCAGATATACTTACCCCGTTATCTACTGCATCTATACACTCGACAAGATTAATATACAGCGCAAGCATTATTTGTCTAATAGACTCCTCATCCTCTATGCCTGAACATATAAACAAACAAATATATTATTATTTATGATATCAAATATCTATAATATATACATCTATACACCATAGAAAATGCATTTATATACAAAAATATATATGATAAACATATAAATAAATAAATAAATAAATAAACAAACAAATAAACAAATAAATAAATATAAATATATATATATATATATTTGTTTATTTATACACACCATATCTTTCTCTTAGAATTTGTTCTCCATAGTGGCTGAAGATGAGACCGGCGCTGCTGAGTTTGGTGACGGGTTGTCTGCCTTGGGATCGACTCCGTTTATGCTGGGGTAGAACCCCACAATCTTGTTGGGATCGATCCTGATCATCGTGGGATCGAACCCCACACTCTTGTGGGGATCGATCCCGATCCCGATCCCCATCCCGATCCCGATCCCGATTTACCTCGAAGCGACTAAAATCAAAAGTATGTGTAAATGAAGGCTGATGATGATCAAACCGCCTCTTCTTTGGGCAATACTCGCCCCCCACATCAACAACAATGGAGCAGCGATCCCAGTCTTTCTGCTGTCTGCTTCGGCATATCCTCGCACCCTTGAACTCTTTTAGAGATAATAACAATGTGCAAGCCAGCACTTCGTCCAAGTGAAACCTAAGTTAACTCGCCAAACAAAAACAATAAATATATAAATATATAAATATAAATATATATATATATATATATTTGTCTGTGTGTTATCTGTAGATAAAAGCAAATAAATATAATACAAACAAAATATGTATACTAATAATATTAATTTCTATTAATAATAATATTATTATATTATTATATTATTATTATTATATTATTATTATGACTTATTATTACAGTAATAAGCGCAATACTAAACAAATGCAATAACAATGTCAGACAGAGCGCCGACGCTATAAAAATACACAAAAAAACAAAAAATAAAACAATTAATAAAATATAATAACAATAATAATAATAATAATAATAATAATAAGTAATAAACAATAATAATAATAATAAACTTGAAGCAAAGCAAGATAAACAAACAGATTAAATAAACAAATAAATAAATAAATAAATATAATAAGCAAACAAAACACAAAAAGATGCACCTCCCATCGTGCGTTCCGATTACAGGCCCTTCTAAACCCCAAAACTCATCAGGAGACAGACGAACGGGGCCAGCAGCAGCAGCAGCAGCAACAGCAGCAGCAACAGCAGAAGAAGCCGCAGGAGCAGTAGCCCCAGTAGCAGCTGTCGCGTTCTTTTGACCCCCCATCTCAACCTGCAACAGCAGCAACAGCAGCAACAGCAGCTGATGCAGCAGCAGCACTAGCAGTAAGACAGTATCTGCAGCAGCAGTTGAACTAGCAGCAGCAGTATCAGCAGCAGCAGCAGCAGCAGCAGCAGCAGCGGCATTATTGGCAACAGCAAAAACAGCAATATCACCATCAGCAGCAGCAGAAGTACTAGCAGCAGCAGCAGCAGCAGCAGTATTAGCAGCAGTAATAGCAGCAGCATCAGCAGCAGTAAGAGCAGCAAACAGCAGCAGCAACAGCAGCAGTAACGGCAGCAAACAGCAGCAGCAGCACCAGTAAGAGCAGCAAACAGCTGCAGAAACAGCAGCAGCAACAGCAGCAGCAGGATCAGTAGCAGGTTCAGCAGCAAACAACAACAGCAGCAAACAACAACAGCAGCAACAACAGCAGCAACACACAAACAATGACTCCTTGATGCTGCTGCAGCAGTTGGTTAGCTGCTGCTGGCGTAAGTAGGAGGAGGAGATATGAGAGCAGCAGCGAGAAGAAGCAGACAAAGAAAATAAATAAGGCAGACAGCGAGATGCTCGCAATAACATCACAATAACACCAATAGGTTCAGCAGCAGCAGCAGCAGCAGCGGCAGCAGCAGCAGCAGCAGCAGCAGCAGAACGCACAGGCGCCCGCAGCAGCGTGGGCGGGGGCAGCAGAAACCTTAAAAATTAATTCTTAAAATAAATAATAAAAAATATTTGCGTTAAAAAATCAAACGTCTTCATTATTTTATATACAAACACATACACACTCGAGTAACTGCAGCAGCAGCAGCAGCAGCAGCAGCAGCAGCACCTGCTGCTGCTGTTGCTGCTGGTGTTACAGCGATATCGAGGCAGATGGGAGCGTGAGAAGAATTAACTTATTAAAGAAATCGTCTGATTATAAATTAAATTTAATTAAATTAAAAATAAACAAATAAACAAACTTAAAAAACTTTAGCAAACAAAACACTTATAATTGAAACATCGACACTAAGCTGCTGCTGCTGCTGCTGCTGCTGCTGCTGCTGCTGCTGCCTCTAGAGCGCATACCCAAATGCTGCTGCTGCTCCTGTTACACTGCAGCTGCTGTGCTGCTGCTGCTGCTGCAGCTGCTACTGCTGCTACTCCTGCTGCTCTCCACAGCTGCACACAATCAGTTGCTGCTGCAGCAGCTGCTGTTTATGCAGCAGCTACAGCAGCAGTCTGAAGCAGCAGCTGCTGCTGCTGTTTATTTGATTGTTTGTTTGTTTAACAAACAAACAACCAAATAAACAAAGGATAGAAATACAATAATAAATTATTACTATATAATTAACATATACATATATATATATATTTATGTAGATATACATATATACATAAACA
>NW_013549709.1:20524-21016 GCF_000499425.1 Eimeria acervulina
ATCTACTGCATGCATGCAAATGAATATAAAAGAGATATTTTTTTTTTTGCTTTCTTTGTCTTCACCTCTTATAAATACATTTGTTTGTTTGTTCTTAATTATTTTTATTAAAATATATTATTTAGTTGGTGCGTACAAACAAATCTTGAAGATATATTTTTATCTCGCTACCCACGCCTCCGTTTATCTTCTGCTTTATTCTTCTTTATACTGCAGACAATATTATATATTATATATATTATGTATATATATATATATATATGTATACATTATTTATGAGTGTCTGATGCATATATATGTAAATATATGTAAGTATATGTATGTAGATATTACATATTGTGTTGTATTGCTTATATATATACATTATATGCATATGTTTATATATATATATATATATATATGTATAAACATATGCACTACATAGTATATATGTATATACATATGTAGGACATACACTATTCATGCGTATCGTATATATATATATATATATAT
>NW_013549708.1:1741-15254 GCF_000499425.1 Eimeria acervulina
TGTCTCTGTCCCTCTCTCTCTCTCTCTCTGTCTCTCTCTCTCTCTTGTCTTTATCTCTGTCTCTCGTCTTTTGTCAGTCTGTCTCTTCTTTTGTCTGTCTGTCTCTTCTTCTCTCTCTCTATCCCTTTTCTTTTGTTTCTCTGTCTCTTCTTCTGTTTTATTTTTCTTCTTCTGTCTCGCTGTCTCTCTTCTTCTGTCTCTCTGTCTCTTTATTTGTTTGTCTCCTTTCTTTTCTTTTTTATTTGTCTCTTTTCTTTATTTGTCTCTCTTTGTTTTTTACTGTCTCCTTTCTTCTTCGCTGTTGTCTGCTGTCTCTGTTTTTGTTGCTGCACACAGCAGCAGCATATCTGCATTTGTCTCCTTTCTCTCTTCTCTCTTAATTAAAATAACTAAATAAACATAAAATAAATAAATAAATTAAATATTAAATAAATAAATAAATAAATCTTTTTTCTGTCTTTGTTTGTGTGCAGCCCTCGTAATGTCTCTCTTTTATATCGCTATCTTATGCATAGAATATACGATTACCCATTCAGGTATTCTGCTGCTGCTGCTGCTGATGCTGCTCTTGCTGCTGCTGCTGCTCTTGCTGCTGCTGCTGCTGCTCTTGCTGCTGCTGCTGCTGCTCTTGCTGCTGCTGCTCTTGCTGCTGCTGCTTTTGTGTGCATGACTCTTTTTTTTGCTGTTTGTTTGCTTGCGTTCGTGTCTATATACAAAGAAAGATAGCACGCTCTAGAACAATAATATATATACAAATATATATATATTATATTTATATTTATTTATCTTTTTTATCTACAGAGAAGCAGCAAAGACAGACGAAGAGGAGACACTGTTTATACCGGCTGGCTGGGATAGCAAAGAAGAACTCAAGTCCGTTCTTCTCTCCTTTTGTCTCCTTTTGTCTCCTTTTGTCTCCTTTTGTCTCCTTTTGTCTCCTTTTGTCTCCTTTTGTCTCCTTTTCTTTTGTCTCCTTTTGTCTCCTTTTGTCTCCTTTTGTCTCCTTTTGTCTCCCTTTCTTTTGTCTCCTTTTGTCTCCTTTTGTCTCCTTTTGTCTCCTTTTGTCTCCTTTTCTTTTGTCTCCTTTTGTCTCCTTTTGTCTCCTTCTGTCTCCTGTTGTCTCCTTTTGTCTCCTTTTGTCTCCTTCTGTCTCCTTTTGTCTCCTTTTCTTTTGTCTCCTTTTGTCTCCTTTTGTCTCCTTTTGTCTTCGTTTGTTTTGTCTCCTTTCGTCTTCTTCTTTTTGTCTCTTCTTGTCTTCTTTTGTCTCCTTTTGTCTTCTTCATTTGTCTCCTTTTGTCTTCTTCTGTCTCCTTTTGTCTTGTCTCCTTTTGTTTTGTCTCCTTTTGTCTTCTTCTGTCTCCTTTTGTCTTCTTCTGTTTGTCTTCTTTTGTCTTCTTTTTGTCTCCTTTTGTTTTGTCTCCTTTTGTCTTATTCGGTTGTCTCCTTTTGTCTTTTTCTTTTGTCTTCTTTTGTCTTCTTTTGTCTTCATCTGTTTGTCTCTTTTTGTCTCCTTCTCATGTCTTCTCTTGTCTCTTCTTTTGTCTCTTCTGTCTCTTCTTTTTTTTGTTTTTCTTTTGTCTCCTTTTGTCTCCTTTTGTCTCCTATTGGTGTTTGTTGTTTTATTTTATTTTTATTTTTATTTTGTTAATTTAATTTATTTATTTTATTTTTATTTTTATTTTTTTGTCTGCTTTTTTTGTGCTCAGTGCACTCATTGCAAAAACTTCAGCCCAGACCTTCGACGTAAACTTTCTTCTCTCTGCTGCTGCTGCTGCTGCTGCTGCTGTTGCTGCTGCTTCTGCTGCTGCTGTTGCTGCTGCTGCTGGGTTTGCTGTTGCTGCTGTTGTTGGTTTTGTTGCTGCTTATAGTACTGCAGGGTTTGCTGCCGGTGGTGCTGCTTTTATTGCAGCAGCTGCTGCTGCTTTTGCTGCTGCTGCTGCTGCTGCTGCTGCTGCTTGTGCTTGTTGCTGCTTCGTTCAACCCTGATATCCCGACAACACCGCAGCTTTGCTGCTTCATTTATCTACTGCGTTTGCTGCTGTTGCTGTTGCTGCTGCTGCTGCTGCTGCTGCTGCTGGTTTGCAGAAGCCGTACGAAGCCTTCATCCCTCCTTCATCAGCAGACACAGTGCGTTGTTATTTTTTGTTTTGTTTGTTTGTTTGTCTTTCTTTTTTTTGTTTTTGTTTGTCTCTTCTTGTCTTTTGTTTTTGTTTGTATTTGTTTGTTTGCTGGGTTTTGTTTGTTTGTCTTCGTTTTGTTGATGCGTCTCTCTTTATACTTTTTCTTTCTTTCTCTCTTTGTCTCTCTTTATATTTTGTTTGTTTGTTTGTTTGTTTGTTTGTCTCTCTTTGTATTTTTATCTTTGTATGTTGTTTATCTCTTTTTCTTTTGTTATCATTGCATATATATGCATATATATATTATATATTATATATATTATATATATTATATATATATTTTATATATATTATATACATATTATAAATATTATATATAAACAAAAGTAAAATGAAGAGATAAGAACAAATATATTCTTATTGTTTTTTTGTTTTGTTCAGTATGAGAGCAAAAGAGACAGACGAATACCTCAATTAAAGAACTCAATTTTCTTAACTGAGCTGCAGCAGCGCTTTCCTGCTGCTGTTGTTCTACCCAGACAGCAGCAGCAGCAACAGCAGCAGCAGCAGCAGCAGCAGCAAAGGGCACAGCGAGATGAACAGCAAATCAATGCAGCGCTCACCGGCAGCAAAATGCGAATGGTTAGCAATACACGCGCCAGCAGCAGCAGCAGCAGCAGTAGCTGCTCGTGATGCTGCAGCTGCTCGTGCTGCTGCTGCTGCTCTTGATGCTGCTGCTGCTGCTGCTGCTGCGATTGCTGGTGCTGCCGCTACTGCTTCTGTTGCTGCTGTAGCTGGTGCTGCTGCTATTGCTTTTGTTGTTGTTTTTGCTGCTGCTGCTGCTGCTGCTGCTGCTGCTGCTTGTTTTTTTGTGTCATTTACTCCCTGCCTGTTGTGTTGACTGCTTTCTCTTTTGCTGTCTCCTTTTTCTTTATTTAATTTTGTCTCTTGTCTCTTCTATTTTACTCTGTCTGTCTCCTGTCTCCTTTTGTTTATTTTATTTTGTCCGTCTCCTTTTGTTTGCTGCGTCTGTCTTTAGAGTCTCTCTTCCGAGGGGGTGTTGTCTGCGAGAGCAGCAACAGCAGCAGGAGCAGCAGCAGCAGGAGCAGCAGCAGCAGGAGGAGCAGCAGCAGCAGGAGGAGGAGCAGCAGCAGCAGGAGAGATGAAGGCTGTATCTCGCTCAGGAGACAGTAGAGAGGGTGTCTCCTTCAATGAAGCAAAGACAATAGCTACGAGCAAACAAACTGCAGCAGAAGAACAGCCAGCAGCAGATTCTTTACAAAACTTCTTTCAGGGTCTTATTGCGAAGAGTAAGGATTATCTGTCTCTTCTTTTTTATTTATTTCTTTTCTTCTGTCTCCTTTTGTCTGTCTGTCTCCTACTGTCTCCCTGTCTCCTTTTGTCTGTCTGTCTCCTTCTGTCTGTCTGTCTCCTTCTGTCTGTCTGTCTCCTTCTGTCTGTCTGTCTCCTTTTGTCTGTCTGTCTCCTTTTGTCTGTCTGTCTCCTTTTGTCTGTCTCTGTCTCCTTTTGTCTTCGTTTGTCTTGTCTTAATCTGTCTCCTTTTGTCTGTCTCTGTCTCCTTTTGTCTCTTTGTCTCTTTTTATCTGTCTCTGTCTCTTTTTATCTGTCTCCTTTCATGCTTTCTCTGTCTCCTTTTAAATTAATCTGTCTCCTCTGAATTAAATCTGTCTCTCTTCTTTTAATTTAACCTGTCTTTTAAACTAAACGAATTTAATTTAACTAATAAAATTAAAATAAATTAAATTAATCTGTCTCCTTTAAATAACATCTGTCTCCTTTAAATAAAATCTGTCTCCTTTTAATTTAGTATCTGTCTTTTAAATTAAATTAAATTAAATTAAATTAAACTGTCTCCTTTGAATGAAACTGTCTCCTTTTGCATGCAGACAGAGGCCGGCCGCCTCCTACACCGCGCGAGCGAGCGAAGGCGCCTGTACGTTTTAAGCCGCCTCCAGCAGACGCTGCATCAAATGCTGCTAATAAACAGTAAAACAAACAACTCGTGCTGCAGCAGCTGCAGCAACTGCAGCAGCAGCAGCAGCAACTGTCTCTTATGCTAATGCTGCTGCTGCTGCTGCTGCTGCTGCTGCGAAGTAAATAATTCCTCTTCGCCACGCTGCTGCTTTTGCTGCTTTATTTGTTCTTACTTTCAAAAAATACAAATTCGTTTACTGGCTTGCATCAGCTAGCTAGCTAGCTAGCTAGCTAGCTAGCAAGCTAGGTGTCTCCTTCTTTTAGTAGCTCTGTAGATAGCGATCTCCTCTCTTTGCTAGCTAGCTGTCTCCTCCTATTGGTAGCTAGCTAATGCCTTAGGTGGCTAGCTAGCTGCCTATGTCGCGAGCTAGCGAAAGAATTACTCTGCAGGATATCGTTGGCTAGCTGGCTGTTAGCTGTCTCCATGAAGAGAAAAATAGTTACTTCATTCGATTTGTTCGTTGTCTTGCAGCCTGGCTAGCTAGCTAGCTAGCTAGCCAGCCAGCTAACACTGGGTAGTTGCCTACCTAGCTGGGTAGGCAACTACCCAGCTAGGTAGGCAACTAGCAAGGTAGCTAGCTAGGCAGCTAGCTAGCTTCTAGCTAGCCAGGTAGCTAGGTTTGCTAGCTAGCCAGCTAGCTAGGTCGGCAGTTAGCTGGCTAGCCAGCTAGCTAGCTAGCTAGCCAGCCAGCCAGCTGGGTAATGTGTTTGTTTAGAAGAGTAAGGAGGGAGAGTGTGTTGTATTGAGGCCGTTTGCTGCTGCTGTTTGCATGCAGTTTGTTTTGTTTGTTTGTTTGTTTGCTGCTGTTTATTAATGTGTTTGTTTTTTTGTTTTTCTTTGTTTCTTTGTGTCAATTATTATTATTTATTATTATTTATTTCTATGCTATTGTCATCATCAGCATTATAATTATAATTATTATAATTATTATATTTTAAAAGTTATTCTCTGTAGAATCCGAAGAGAACAGCAGAGCAGATTTATAATAATAATAATACTAATAATAATAATAATAATAATAATATTATTATTATTATTATTATTATATTGAAGTTATTATTCTCTGTAGAATCCGAAGAGAACAGCAGAGCAGAGAATATTTTTGTTCTGGAGTGTGCATGCAGCCCAGCTGTCTAACTGTGCATCACAGAGAGTTTTGCTTGCTGAGAAGATGCCTTGACCTTTTGGCTGTATAAGAGAGACTTGAATAATTAATTTATATCGTGGGAGCTTCTGAGTTTGAAGAACAGCAGCAAGAAGCCGAGAAGCAAGTGCCTGAGCCCACTCAGAGGCAGACGATGCTATATATTCTTCTTTATCTTTTAAGTATTCTTCACAAACAGACTGCAGAACTTCTTCTACACGCGAAGGATAAAACTTCTCATCTTCTGACGGCCCTAAACGATATGTAGGCTCGGGAATAAAACCCCCTCCTGCTGCTGCTGCTGCTGCTGCTGTTGCTGCTGTTGCTGCTGTGCTGGACGCCATCTGCAGCACACAGTGCAACTCTTTTGCTGTTGCATACGATTCAATACATATATGTGTGTATATCTGTACATATATATATATATGTATAAGCATATATTTTTAGTTTTATAGTATATATATAGCTATATATGCTGTTATATATATATATATATATTTACATATATATATATATATATATATACATATGTATTAGAAGAGTGTAGAATAAATATTTAGTTTGAGGGCCTTAAGGAACTCGCAAACAGAGCGTAAGCATCTTCTCTTTTGTTTATCTGTATATATATATGTAAATATATATAAATATATGTTTATGTATATATATATATATATATAGTATGCATTGTTTTACATTGTGTTTATGTAGTTAGTTGTTTACTGCATCTACTTGCTGCAGGAGGGACGCCGCCGTCTCCTTTCCTTTGCCTGGCCTGAGCCTTCGGGGGGTCGCAGCAAATTTGGATTGTGCTGCTGCTGCTGCTGCTGCTGCTGCTGCTGCTGCTTATTCCCTCTTTCTTGCTGCTGCTGCTTTTTTGTTTCTTGCTGCTGCTGCTTTTTTGTTTCTTGCTGCTGCTGCTTTCTTGTTTCTTGCTGCTGCTGTCTCTGAGTCTTCTGGTTGGCTGTTCTTTTTCTTTTTCTTTGGAGAAGCGGCCGTTGTGAGTAACTTCAAATATAAATATATATATATATATATATATATTTATGTATATGTATGTATATATATATATATATTTATTTATTTATTTACAACTTTATGTAAATTTGTGTATTTATTTAGTTGTATATTATATGATGTAATGCATTGTATGCATAATAAAGATAGGTGTATATGTACATAATATATATATTTATATATATTTTATAGGAGTGAGTAAGAGCACATGCTGGCTGGTTCGCCAGCAGCCCGACGAACTTTCTTGTCCTAAGGCCGGCGAATAAAGGAAAATATATCAAAAATTAAAAGAGAAGAGGAGACGCAGACAAAAAACAAACAATCAAACAGACAACACAAAAAAAGAAAAACATTCGTACTAAAACAATGTGCGCGCGGTGCAGGAGTAGAAATGCCGTTCTCTGCTTGTTTTCCTCTTCAAGAGGAAAAAAACAAAATAAATAATAAATAAAATTTTGAATTTTAATTTAAAATTCTTTTTTTTATTTTCTACACGGGTGATCTACGCAAATGCTGAAATCCGTGCAAGCCGTCGCAGTGACCCTGAGGTGTACGTACAGCCCACAAACGGGGGGGAGAAGCAGCATTTTTTTGAATATTTCTTGTGTTTAAATGAGCGAAATAAAGCTCAACTTAAGATTATTTATTTAAATAAATTAATAAATTAATTAATTAATCAGGGAAATAAAGCTGCGCCGCACAGACTTTTTTTATCGTTTATTTTGCCGCCTTACGAATGCAACTGAACGAACACCTCTCGGGTGTACGTACACCTCAGCAGACCTTCTTCTTCTTTTTCTCTCTTTCTCTGTCTCTCTCTTTCTGCATATATATATATATGTTCATGTATCTACCGCTCTCTCCCTCTCTCCCTCTATAAAGAGTGAAGAAGTAAATTTGCATAGTGAAGGAATAACAGATCTTTGAGGTTTGTACGTACAGCTGGGAGGTAATATAAACAAGCATCTCTTCAGAGAGTAAACACAGACAATAATTTGCTGCTGGTGTTTGTTTCTATGCACGAATGCCTCTAAAGGCCTTCAAACAAAATCTTTTAATATATCTGTTTGTTGAGTTTTAATATTTAAAGGGTAGTTTGTCGCATCAAGCAGAGTCAGAAACTCTTTAAAAAGACAGCAGATATCTTCACTCAGGTCGTGTATACCTTTGCAAGGCAATTGTACAGAAATAAGAAATAAATTATTCGAGTTAACTATTAATATATTATATATAATATTATAGCATATTGTCCTTCGCTCAACACGAAACCCTAAACCCTAAACCCTAAACCCTAAGCAGCTTGCCTGCATGCATATGCCCTAAACCCTTTGTCTGTCTCTACAGGGATATTATGTTTGATTTTCTCTGCCTCTATGTCTCCTCTTGGTTATTGTCTCCTTTGTTTGTCTCTTTCTAACTCGTCGCTATTATTATTATCATTATCAGCAGCAGCAGCAGCAGCAGGTGCAGCAGCAGCAGATGAAGCTGCACTGCGGTGTACGTACACCTCAGGTGCTGCACACTTCATATTATTGAAAGCAAATTAAGGATAAAAGTCGTTTGGTGTCTCCTAAAGAAAAAACAAAACAAAAACTTTGCTTTAAGCGACATTATAATCCTTAAAGACAGCCCAGCCCCGGACTTCTTTCCTGTTGTCTCTGTCTCTGTCTCTGTCTCTGTCTCAGTTGCTGTCTCTTTATCTCTCTGGGTGTATATTCGTAGTTCTATGTCTCTGTCTCCTTCTCTGTCTTCGTTTCTGTCTCCTTCTCTGTCTCCTTCTCTGTCTTCTTCTCTGTCTCCTTCTCTGTCTCCTCTGTCTCCTTCCCCGTCTTCTTCTTTGTCTCTGTTTGTCTGTCTTTGTTTATTTATTTGTCTGTCTCTCAGCGTCTCTTGCTATCTCTTTATTTTGCTGTCTCCTTCTGTCTCTTTTTGTCCCTGTCTCTGTCTCTCTCTTCTGCTGTCTCTCTCTGTTCAATTTGTCTCCTTTTGCTGCTTCTTCCTTTCAACGCTGCTGGTGCTGCTGCTGCTTACAGCAGCAGCTGCTGCTGCTTCTGCTGCCGTTGCTGTTGTTGCTGTTGATGCTGCTGCTGCTGCTTCCCGCTGCTGCTGCTGAGGTGTACGTACACCCGAGAGCATCGCTCTGCATCGCTTAATATGTTGATGAGTCCCTTGAAGCCGCAGCAACTCTTCACAAACTCTATTGCATGCATGCGGCGCCACCCTCCCGCTGCTGCTGCTGCTGCTGCTGCTGCTGCTGCATGAAAACTGCTCTTGCTGCTGCAGCTGCTGCATCCCCTGATGCAGCTCTGCACTCGGAGCCCAGCCTATCGAACCTTTCTGCTGCTGCTGCGGCACTTGCTGCTGCTGCACCTGCTGCTGCTGCTGCAACTGCTGCTGCTGCACCTGCCGGAGGTGCACATGTTGCTGCTGCTGCTGCTGCTGATGCTGCTGCAGCTGCAGCAGCTCAGGGATGATTCGAAGAGCAAGTTCTGCTGCTTCAATAATAGCAACACGCCGCGACCACTGCTGCTGCTGCATGCAGCAGCAGCGAGAAGCATCTCTCAGGTTATCATGCATAACTTGTCCTTCAGCTGTAAAGCCAGCAGCAGCAAGAGCAGCAGCTCGCCGCTGCTGCCGCTGCTGCTGGCGCTGCTGCTGCTGCTGCTGCTGCTGGGGATCCGCGGTTTCGGTGCCGTTGTGTGTATCGCTGCGTCGTCTCCTTTTGCTGCTGTTGCGCTCGCCTCTTCTTGCTGCAGCATCTGCTGCTGCTGCTGCTGCTTCTGCTTCTGCTTCGGGGCAGTCGGGCTCCCGGTGCAGCAACCCGCAGCAAAAGGGCTCCTCCTGCAGCAGCAGCAGCAGCAGCCGAGGGCACAGCAGCAAATCGCTTGAATCTGCTGTTAAGCGGCAGCGTAGATTCACAGGACGAGCAGGGATGCAGCAAACACCATCAGCTGCTGCTGCTGCCGCCGCCGCC
Organism: Eimeria acervulina; assembly: GCF_000499425.1. NCBI lineage: Eukaryota > Apicomplexa > Conoidasida > Eucoccidiorida > Eimeriidae > Eimeria > Eimeria acervulina. Next base: position 10,987 of record NW_013549708.1, read on the forward strand.
GCTGCTGCTGCTGCTGTTGTTGCCGCTGCTGTTGATTCTCCGGCTAAGGGTGCTGCTGCCGCTGTTGTTGCTGCTGCTGTTGTTGCTGCTGCTGCAGGGCCCCTTGATGTGATTGCTGCTGCTGAGGCGCTTGTTGCTGTTGCTGCTGCTGGTGGATGCTCTAACGGTGCTGCTGCTCCTGCTGCTGCTGCGGGTGCTGCTGCTGCGGGTGCTGCTGCTGCTGCATCTGCAGCGGGAGCCGGAACGAAGCGTACGTTGCAGTGTTGCTGCAGCAGCGGGATAAGCAGCTGCTGCTCCGCAAGGAGCTGCCTATACACCCGAGCAGGCTGCAAGGGGAAGGGTGATTTGCGGTGTATCTGCAGCAGCGTACGACTTACGCAATAAGGCATGTCTTTTAAGAAAACTGCAGCAGCAAACAGCAGCAGCAGCAGCAGCAGCTGCTTCTCAGCAGCAGGAGACATCCCTTTCGTTATAAACGCCCAAGAGAGACAGGCGTCTCCATCTGCTATATACTCTAGCAGCAAACCGCAGCGCAGCACAAATGCCGCGCTGCTGCTGCTGCTGCTGCTGCTGTTGCTGCTGCTTGTGCAAGGAGAGAAGAAGTAAATCAGCAAACCTTCACTTGCTGCATCTGTTACTGCGGCCCTCAGCCCTCCTCTCAGCTGCTGCAGCGCCTGGTGCCGCAGCAGCGGAGCTGGAATAGACCCCTGTCGGAAGCACGAAGAAGAAGCTTCCTGCTGCTGCTGCTGCTGCTCCTGCTGCTGCTGCTGCTGCTCCTGCTGGTGATGGCGGTCCTGTTGCTGCGACTGCTCCTGCTGCTGCTGTTGCTGCTGCTGTTGTGGCTGCTGCTGATGCTGCTGCTGCTGCTGTTGCTGCTGTCGACGGCATTGGTGACTCGGACTCTCCCTGCTGCTCGTGCTGTTACTGCTGTTGCTGCTGCTGCTGCTGTTGCTGCTGCTGCTGCTGGCAGTGGCACTGGTGGTGGTGGTGGAGGTGCTGCTGCTGCTGCAGGTGCAGCTATTTGCGGGAGCGCAGCAGCAGTTGTCTCTTTCGTTGTGAGTCGCTGCTGCAGCGTTTTTGCTGCTGCCTGCTGCGCGCCTCCCTCTGGATATCGGCGTCCCGCCGGAGCTGCTGCTGCTGCTGCTGCTGCTGCTGCTGTCTTCTGCTACATGCACTGGGGCTTTGTTGCTAGCTACAGACGCCACCAATCTGTGAAGATTAGATAGCTCGACAGCATCTGTTGCTGCATGCAGCGGCAGCCTGCAGCAGCAAGGCAGCAGCTGCAGCTGCGCGAGAATGCTGCTGCAGCGCAGCAGAGCCCCATCCACTGCAGCAGCAGCAGCAGCAGCAGCAGCAGCGCATTCGCTCAAATGGTAACAGCTGCCACCGCAAAAAGAACATGATGAGGCATCATCGGCTCCTTCCAAATTCGCTGCTGTTGCCGCTGTTACTGCTGCTGCTGCTGCTGCTGCTGCTGCTGCTGCTCATGCTGCTGTGGAGACAACGGGGCGCAGCGTCCTCTGCAGGACTTCCGACGCGACAAGAAGAAGGTGGGTCTTGAGGTGAGCATTTCCGCTACTGCTGCTGCAGTTGCTGCTGCTGCAGTTGCTGCTGCTGCAGTTGCTGCTGCTCTTGCTACGGTCTGACAGAGAGGTTAGGGGTTGCTGCTGAAGTTATCAGCAGCCCCTGATAAGCAGTTGCTGCCAGTGTACAAGGGAGAACTTGGTTGCTGCTGCATGCATGCATGCATGCAGTAGCAGCATCAGCAGCAGCAGCAGCGGCTGGGGCCCGAAGACCACCATTTATTCAGTTGTCTTCTGAAAAGTATTTATTTTTTGTAAATGTTTGCATTTAAACAAAACTTTCTGTCTAAATAAATTAAAATAAATTAAATTTATCGCTCAAACAAAACAAAATAAAATACACAACGCCGCCAACTCCAGCATCGACGCTGCGAAGGCACTGCACGATTCTGCAGCAGCAGCAGCAGCAGCAGCAGCAGCAACAGCAGCAGCAACAGCAGCAGGAGCACCAGCTGCAGCAACAGCTACGGCAGCAACACCAACACCAACAACAACGACAGCAGTAGCACAGCAGCAGGAAGCATGAGCAGCAGCAGCAGCGGGGAGACCCGCAGCCAGATCCGCAGCAACAGCAGCAGCAACAGCAACAGCAACAGCTGCTGCTGCAGCTGCCACAGCAGCAGCAACAGCAGCAGCAGCAGCAGCAGCATTGCTAGAGGAGGTGAGTTTATAAAATATGAATTGAAAGGCTTTACAGGTCTTTCTGCTTCTTTGTTCCCTCTCCTCCCCCAGCTCAGAGTTGATATATTTTTGTTTAAAGATATTAAAAATGCAAACACCCTCAGAGAGACGCTCTTGCTGCCACCTAGACAGCAGCAGCAGCAGCAGCAGCAGCAGCAGCAGCAGCAGCAGCAGCAACAGCAGCAGCAAGTTGAACAGCAGCAGCATCAGAGAGAACCTACGACCCATACGAGAAGCAGCGCTCCAAGCAATAACAGCAACAGCAGCAGCAACAACAACAACTGCAGCAGCAGCAACAACAGCAACAACAACAACTGCAGCAGCAACAGCAGCAGTAGCGACATAGCATCTCATGCGTTGAGCAGTTTGCTGTCGGGTTCTTTATCTGCAACAGTCGATGCTGCAGTTTGGGGTGTGGGGCGAGTGTGGGGCTTTTTGCTGCTAAATGCATGCGCTCTGCTGTCTCTGGAGCAGCTGCAGGTGGCGCTGCTGCGGTGTCTCTGCTGCTGCTGCCAGCGCAGCACAAAAAGTAAAAGCTTCTTTACTGAATTTATCTTAGCTTTATCTGGAGGCAGCAGCATTTCTGCTGCAATTAATAAACTCACACTGCAGCAAGACACGCGCAATCTGCTGCTTGTTTCCTTCTCCGAAACTCTACCCTGCAGCAGCTGCTGCAGCAGCAACTGCAGCAGCAGCAGCAGCAGCAAGATGAAGCCCCTCATCCCTTTTAATGCAGGCTGCATGCTCTTCTCTAAGGGAGAAGGGAGAAGCATTATTGACGAGCTGCAGCTGTCAGCAGCAGCAGCAGCAGATGCAGCAGCAGCAACAAATGCAGCAGCAGCAGCAGCAGCAGATGAAGAGCGAAGGCAGAAGCTTTTGCTGCTCGCCCTGCAGCAAATCGAAGGAGAGAATGTGCCGCTAGATAACGCCTCCACCTACAGCAGCATATCCAGATCGCTGCAGCAGCAGCAGCAGCAGCAACAGCAACAGCAGCTGCAGAAACTGTATGGAGTCAGCAACGCAGAAGCGCAGCTGCCTGGCGGGCTGCATGCTGCTGTCATCTCGCGAGTCGCTGCTCGTCATATCTAAGCAGCAGCATCAGCAGCAGCTTCTCGGAGCTGCTGCATCTGGGGTGTATATACACCGCACAGGGGAGTGCATGCGGCTTGTTGTTTCTTTTCTGCTGCAGACTGTCTATTTGAATTTGTTTATATTTCCTTTGTCTCTAATTATATTATTATATTTACTCTCTAATAGCCAGCACACAATTTAATTATTTTTTTGCTGCAGCTGTCTAGGACCCATTGTACACGCAAATAGCAACGTGCAGCAGCAGCAGCAGAAGCAGCAGCAGCAGCTGCTGCTGCTGTATGTTGCTGCTGCTGCTGTGTTGCTGCTGCTCCGCAGCACTAGTTTCCCGAAAGCAAATATCGCAGTAAATCAAGCTGCTGCAGCAGCTGCTGCTCCAGCTGCCGCTGCTGCCGCTGCTGTTCTCGCCGCTGCTGTTCTCGCTGCTGCTGCTCTCGCTGCTGCTGTTCTAGCTGCTGCTGCTCTAGCTGCTCCAGCTACTGCTATTCTACCTGCTGCTGCTGTTTCAGTATCAGCAGCAGCAACAGCAACAGCAGCAACAGCAGCAGCAGCAGCAGCAGCAGCAGTTAGCGCCTCATTCCTAGAGACTCTTCGAGTATGTGAAATCCACGCAGCACCAAATTGGCGTCCATTCGTCTCTGCACAAATAAATAAATAAATAAATAAATAAATAAATAAATAAATAAATAAATAAATAGTAAACTAATTAATAAATATATTAATAAATAAATAAATAATAGTAAGGGGGAAAGAGATAAGTAAATGAATTCTATTAAATGCGGTGAAGACAGAGACAAATCAATAAATAATAATAAGACAGAGAGAGACAAATACATTAATTATATAAAATATATATTAATTATATAAATAAAATATATATTAATTATATAAAATATATATTAATTATATAAAATA
>NW_013549708.1:15354-19420 GCF_000499425.1 Eimeria acervulina
ATATAGATATGTATATATATGTATATATATATATATATATATATATATACACGTATATACATTTATATCTACACACTATAGATAATATAGAAAAAGATAATATGCAAATGTCTGGATAATATAATATACCTTTAACATTTAACTGATGCATTTTATAAGAATATCTCAAACTTTGAACATAAAGATAAGCACAAAGAGATAATAAAAACAAAACAAACAACAATAATAATAATATGCACATGCCTCAACTATTTTAATATACCTTTAGCTGATGCATTTTATAAGAATATCTCCAGTGCTCTACTAATACAAAACAGCCGACAGCAAAACCACAAAAAAACAAAAGACGGTTGAGGCGAGATTCAAAGAAACTGCAGAAAACAAACAAACAAATAAATAAATAAATATTTTTAATTTAATTAAAAATATTTAATGTCATCGCAGCACAAACACCACAACACCCGCAGAAACAGCAACAGCAGCAGCAGCAGCAGCAGCAGCACAACCCACGCGGCACCAGCAGCAGAAGCACAACCACCACCACCACCACAAGCACCAGCAGCAGCAGCAGCAGAATTAGCAGCAGCAGTAGCATCAGCAGCAAGACCACCATCACCACCAGAAGCAGCAGCAGCAGAAGCAGCAGCAGCAGCAGCACCAACACCAGCAGCAGCAGAAGCAGAAGCAGCAGCAGCAGCAGCACCAACACCAGCAGCAGCAGAAGCAGCAGCAGCAGCAGCAGCAGCAGCAGCAGGATTTGTACGGACAGAGAAAGGGAAGAAGGGATCCAGCTGTTGTTTTGCATGGGTTGACTCTCCTGTGTCTCTGCTTTAGCAGAGACAGCAGTATGATTCTGAATAACAATCGAAGGCTGCCGCTGCTGCTGCTGCTGCTGCTGCTCAGCCTGCAGCCTAGCCAGCTCGCTGCGCACTCGCTGCAGCTCCACCAGCAGCACCAAGTGAGCCCGCGACTCTGTCTGAATAAATTAAGCAAAATAAATACAAGTAAAAGCAAATTAAAAAGGAGACAGTTAAAAGAAGATAAACAACAGAAGGAGACAGTAAATATAATATAAACAACAAAAGGAGACAGTGAATATAATATAAAAGACAAAAGGAGACAGTTAAAAGCACATAAAGAAGAAAAAGGAGACAGTTAAAAGCAAATAAAGAAGGGAAGGAGACAACAAATATGATGTAAGCAGCAAAAGGAGACAGCAAATATAATATAAACAACAAAAAGAGACAGATATATAATATAAGCATCAAAGGAGGCAGTTAAAAGAACATAAACAGCAAAAGGAGACAGTAAATATGAATCAACAGCAGAAAGAGACAGTAAAACAACGGCAGTGCAGCAGAAAGAGACAAACAAAGACGAAAATAAACAGCAAAAGGAGACAGCAAATGAAGAAAAAAATAAACAAACAATAAACAAATTAAAATGCAAGAGAAGCAGAGACAAACCCTAAAAACAAAAGAAAATGAGTTAAAGACAGATAATAAACAAAGAGACGAACAAAACAAAAAAACAAACAAAATCAACAAAGATAAAAGAGACAGAAAAATAAACAAGCAGAGCAGCAAACAGAAGAGACAGTAGAAATACCCCCACAGACGTACATTAGTAGCACCAAATGGAGGCGGCTCGTGCTGCTGCTGCTGCTGCTGCTGCTGCAGCTGCAGCTGCAGCAGCTGCGCGTACGCTGCAGGATGCAAGGGCTGGCTATGCGGTGGTTGTGGGGGAGTAGTTGTAGGGGTATAACTGTTTGGGTGTAGAGACAGCTGCTGCTGCTGCTGCTGCTGCCGCTGCTGCTGCTGCTGCTGCTGTCGTCTGCTGCTGGTAGGCTGAGAGGAGACTCTCGGGAGGCTAAAAGGCTGTGCAGCGCTGTTGACTGAGAAGTTAGCAGCAAATCAGAAGCAGGGGAATGCATGAGAGGGCCCCTGCGGCTGCTGCTGCTCTTGCTGCCCTTGCTGCTATTGCTGCTGCTGCTGTTGCGGCGACTCAGTGTCACTGCAGCAGCAGCTTCGCTGCCATCTCCTCGAGGTGTACAGACACCCGGTGGGGCCTCCAAACAATCCTCATCACCAAGGAACTCCTTATCCATTGATTCGCTCATTGCCTGGGGCAGAACCGCAGCAGCAGCAGCTGCTGCTGCTGCTGCTACTGCTGCTACTGCTGCTGCTGCCGAGTCTGCTGCTGCCGCTCCTCTCAAGGTGAAATCGACAGCTTAAGCCCACGTCAGCTCCCTCCGTGGCTGCCGCAGAGACTGTTCAGTGCGGCCCCTTATGCTAGCTTGTGCAGCAGCAGCAGCAGCAGCAGTTGCAGCAGCGCAGCCGCAGCAGTTGTAGCAGCGGTAGCAGCAGCAGCAGAGAGGGTCTTGGGTATTACAAAGCGAGTAGTGTTTGATGCTGCGGAGAGTCTGAGAAGCAAAAATTTAATTAGCAGACTATTTTATAGGCGGCTTCTTAAGAAGAATTAAAACGAAGGCAGCAAACTGCTGAAGGCGAGCCGAGCTGTGCAAGCATCTGCCCGCACATTATTTAACTATTTCGCCTGAATAATCAAAGAATAAATTGTTTAATTAAACAAGAAAAACTCCTTTTAGCCATTTAACTGGCTTTTTGCCCCCAGATTTGCTGCAGAACGCACAGCAGCGCTGCTGCTGCTGTTGCAGCTGCTGCTGCTGCTGCTGCTGCTAGCATGCGCTGTATCTCGTGTGTCTTGTTTGGCGGGGTGTGTGGACTCTAAGTCGAGCGTTTCATTTGAATAAATAGATAAAATTTTATATTTTATTGTTTATTTTTTTTCGTATACGAAAGCAAACAACGCTGCACGTACACTCCAATTCCTACTAACCTACCACTACTAAGAAAAAGCAGCGCTGCAGCAAATCCTTTTCGTTTGTTTGTTTGCATGCAGAGTTCTCCCTTGTGCAGAGAGGGTTCTGAACAGTCTCAAAGCACGCGCACACTGAAGAGGTTTGTATTACCTCTCCTCCTCCTCTCAGCTGTCTGTACACCGTACATAGGACATGCATTCTAAGGCCATTGGCGCCCTCACTAAGTCTTACCTTAAATATATATATATATATATATATATATATATATATATAGCTGCAGCTGACTGCACAAGCACAAGTGATCGTTATGCTGGGTTGCTCAACGCAGCATTCAGGTGTATCTGTCTTTTTAAAGATTGAAGTTGAAGGTTTCTGTACAACCCCTTCGCATGCGGGCTGCTTGCAGGGGGAGAAGGAAATACTTCCTTCGAGTGTCTAGAGTAATGGTGCATGCAGCAAAGGTGTCTCAGTTTCGCTGCATGTGCGGTTGTCTTGCAGCAACAGCAGCAATAAGTTGCGCTGCAGCTCATAACAAAGTGCGTCCTCCTCTTCTCCTCAGCCCCAGGCCAGTTGACTCTTATATATATATATATATATATATATATATATATATAGCTGCAGCTGACTGCACAAGCACAAGTGATCGTTATGCTGGGTTGCTCAACGCAGCATTCAGGTGTATCTGTCTTTTTAAAGATTGAAGTTGAAGGTTTCTGTACAACCCCTTCGCATGCGGGCTGCTTGCAGGGGGAGAAGGAAATACTTCCTTCGAGTGTCTAGAGTAATGGTGCATGCAGCAAAGGTGTCTCAGTTTCGCTGCATGTGCGGTTGTCTTGCAGCAACAGCAGCAATAAGCTGCGCTGCAGCTCATAACAAAGTGCGTCCTCCTCTTCTCCTCAGCCCCAGGCCAGTTGACTCTTTAACTTAGAACACCGAGGGCTCGAGAGGGGTTTAGAGCTGTTCTTTTTCAGCTCTTATGTTATATATTTTTCTTGAATATTCTGCAGCATATGACTGCATCAGACAATAATAATATTGAGTTTGGTTGCCTTTGTTTTTGCAGAAAAACAAAAAAACAAAACATCTGCGCCGCTTGTCGCACTCGCCTACTGTCGGTTGTTCTCTTTTTTTTTGTTTTTTCTTGGTTGAATCGATATTCATAACAACAATATCCAAAGGGTTTATATCTGGATTATATCGAAATCCTTTCTCTTCTCTTTCCCC
>NW_013549707.1:0-1485 GCF_000499425.1 Eimeria acervulina
TATATATATATATATATTCAGAAGGAATCAAAGGGGAAAACGGACCTCTCACTTCTTAAGGTTCTCTAGTACGCCTTCAGTGAATTTCAAATATCTTTCTGCGCCCAGACACCCGAAGTGTCTTTTCTGGCCTTCCATACTACACTTCAGCTGCAACAGCGGCAGCAAAACCCACTGAACGCCTGACCTCTAATGAACATATCAGTGGGCCAGTTCTATGCTTCGTCGTCTGCCAAAGCTTCTCCTCTTCCGCTACTGTGCTTCTGCTCTGACGGAAAACCTGATGTCCAGGAAGTGCGAGGGTCGCCCAGTTCGTAGTGCTGCTGTAAGGCAATAGAGCTATGCACTATAGCACATACTTGTAAGTGCTGAGCATTACTTCTCTGTCTAGTACTAGGACGTAATCACTCTGCATCGAGCTGCTTGCGGCTAATCTCCCGAGAGGTGAGGAGTTACTGCGGAGGAGCTGTAGGGGTCCGGCTGCTTTTGCAACGGGGCAGATGGGATAAGGGGGTCTACAAGGACTGCCTTCATCAGCGGAGTACAGAAATGTCAGTTGTCCGTGGCGGCAGCTGTCTGTACACTTCTGATGTGGCAGCGGGTTCAGTAAACGATACACAGACTGCCCACGGTGGATTTCGTTTGCCTCTCTTGGCACTATGATCCCTGGACTCTTCCAAACAGCATCTGGGGACAAAATTAGTACACCAAAAGTAGCAGCAGCCGCAGAGAGCAGCGAGCCATCCGGGTCGGCATTCTGCACCAGAACCGTCTCTGAGCTGACTTCATGTTTCTGAGAAGAGGAAGCGGATCCTTGTTGGTAGGCAGCTGCTGCAGTCGTTGCAGCCATTCCATGGGGTTCTAGCATTTCATATTTTCGCCAGGGAAGAACATAACCCTCATTTTGAAAGTCAGGAGTACGGGGAGAAGGAACTTCTGGCGGTGATGCAGCTGTTTAAGCTGTTTAAGGCTGCTGATCCCATAGTGGTACGAGCTCACTCACGCTGTAGAGAAATGGAGAGTTTGCCCCTTCAACGAGTTCCTTTCGCTTGCTTTCGGTGACAGAGGTACTTAGCTGAGCCCGCTGTTCTCTCTGTTTTGCATAAACTCATTCATGAATAAATGAGGCGCGTTTTCCCCTCGCAATCCTCGTCTTCCTCAGTTTCACTTCCATTATCTGCTGGAGGTTGGATATTTCTGTTTCCGGGTGGTCTGCAAGCAGCGAAAGTTTTTCTGCAATGAACAAGCTGAAAAAAACAGGGACTCTTTGTTTTTCGCGCCCGTTATAATGTACAAATGCAGAACATCGAGAATCCATCGTGCATAGTTCACAAATACACCGTGGGTCCTCTAACAAAATGATACGCGAAATTGGCGAATACTGCAAGAATAACCCAGTGTCTTTTTGGACACCTTTGCTGGCTCCACACCCGCCTATCCAAGAACTAATATGCATGTATGCAAGATATATATATATATATATAT
>NW_013549707.1:1585-59085 GCF_000499425.1 Eimeria acervulina
ATATATATATATATATATATCTTGCATTACACAGGCTTGCCCCTTCTAGCTGCAACACTCAATCCCGGATCTTTTCTGAAAGCATATCCTTCACATACGAAAATTCGTCTTTCTTAGACTTCTCCGCTGCTTTGACACTTTCCTTGTTCAGTTTTGGGATCCTTGGTGCCTTCTTCTCCTTGACCCTATTTTTCGAGTTAACAATGCCTGCACGTACTTTTTTCTGATTATTTGGGTACTGATCGGACTCGTATGCACTCCTAGCCTGTTCATCTACTTCGGTCATTCCGCTAGGCGTCCATGCGGATTTTTCACACAAAAACGCGGCATTTGGGCTTGTAACAACAGAGCATCAATTCGTCTTGCTTGCCGCCCAATAGGTTCCTCTGGCAATCATTTGCTTTAGACCTTGTTGTTCTAAAGCCCAATAATTATTTCGGCGTGCAGTTTCTGGATCTACGACAAAGCTGCTCACAATGCGTTTCAAGTACAGAAGAGTGTGGTTGATGCACCGGAAAAGCCAGCACACACACATCGTCGTTTCACGCTTAAACCAAAAACCAGGAAAGCACGCTGGAAATGCTGTCTAGCGGTTCGAGGTTTCACAGTGCAGCTGCAGCAAACGAAGCGCATTAAATCGGTCAATCCCCCTATCGCAACTCTTGCAATTGAAACATGTGATCGGCCGCTCCAGAGACACTTGAGTCTGTTGGGGTGGTGCAACCCCCCGTTGCAAAGTAATGACGTAGTCGATAAAGCCTCTCTTTTTCGCTCGCCTATCTAGTGATGATTCATATTTGCCCATGGAGGAATTAGAACTCATGCAATTGGTAGGCGTGCCATAGACAGTTAAGACTTGCATAGATAAGGGGAAAAACCCTTCTTGTTAAATGCATTATCATGCTTAGTTGGCTTCAACTGGCAAACAAATTGTGTCAACGCATTTTGGTGCTGATCACAACGGCGCAGTAGCAGACATCCGTCAGTCCTTTCCCCTTAAAAAAACGTGCGCAGGAAAAAACCCCTTTTCTCGGTCATAAATATATAATGTAGAAAAATGCCCATCTCATTTGTGAAAGGTTTGATGCAAACATTCAAAAATGTAAGTTCCTGCGGGTTTTCAAAATCACCACCTCAGGCTTGTGGGCAGCAAAGAATTTTGGTGGATCCTGCTTGAGTGCACTGCACACTATTTTCCACCTCTGCCATGCAGCGACAGCAGTCGACGCGGTTCAAAAGCAGCCGGGTAATCGGCCTCTGCAGTATACGCAGCTGCACTACACGACTACTGCGAGTTGTGAGTCTCATGAATCTCTGCGCTGATGTAGGAATCTTGGTTTTGACCAAGGGGTGAGTGGTTAGGGGTTGAATTTCTTCATAGCGACTCGAGTTGCTGCTGCGCGTTTTCGCCGATGAATCCCCTTAAATTGTTGTGCAGCTGATCGTTTAAAGCAGTCATAGTGTCTACAAATGTCCTCCTTTTGGTTTCCAGAAGCAAAACAACCCTCGATCAATCGTTGGAAGATACGGCAGTGACAACTGGCGTTCTTGAATAAAGCATTTGATGTAGTAGTGAACGAGAGCCACCACTTCACCTCTTGTGGTGTTGCAGTGCAGCAAGTGGAGATGCATGATTTTGTCAATGGTGGCGACGGCCAAAGATGGCTCTACGACAAGCCAGAACGGTCCTTTTGTGAGTTGCGTGGATTCAGGTGAAGCTGCTTGTGCTTCTGTCCCATCTCTGCTGCGTTCATGGTCACCAGCACGAGGAGGCAGCTGATCCATTATGTAGTCAACGAGGTCTTCTAAAGCGATTCCCTCCCCGTAACGCGAAGCTTGCAGCCAAATATCTTCAGCGCGTCGCGGGGGTTTAATGGGTCCCAGGGCCCTGCCGCCGCCGCCACACGCCGGAAGCCTGCCGCAGTATATCGGGTCGTGTGAGGGGCTCAACGCCTCAACCCCCAAAGCCTGAATTGTAGGAAGATAGATAAACGAAGCACCAGTGCTGAGAGGAAGTCCATCTGAACGGCAGTGCTAGGCGTTGTGTATGACCCGTCAAGCGGAAAATCGCGGCAATTGTACCTGGTACTTTCAATGCAGGGCCATCGCCGCCACTTCTACGCATATGTCGTCTGAGGGAGGCAAAAAATAACGAAGTCTCGTCATCTGGCTGGCGCCACTCCATTGCTCCGCGGAAGTTTTCATGTATTATTCATACAGGAATTTAGTCGCGGGAAAAGCACACAAGCCGCTGTGCAGTGGGCGATTTAAAGTGGCCAAGGACTCCACTACAAGAGCGTCCAGCAGTATCTTATGACCTTTTCTCCTCAGGAAGTTGTATTAAAGTGCCTTTCGCCTTTCCTTGCGCAAGGACTTGAAGAAAATCCTGACCGGTAGGCAACAGCCACTTGTTCGTGACGAGAGAATAAAAAAAGGTGGAGGAAGCCCAGATGAAGTTAAATTTTAACTTCCTGGCATAAGAAGAAGAAATTCGTTGTGGTGTGCAGAATTTCTGCTGAGGTGAGGGCGGAGCAAAATGTGCACGGCGGTGGTCGTTTCAAACAGTCCACTCCCACAGGAGATGATGCACAGTGGCAACAGTTGCCACTCAAGTGCTTAAAATATGCATTAGCAAAAGGACTGGGGCAAGGACGGTTATTCAAGGGCTCATTAAGAGAAGCTACGCGCGAAGAATTTCGTTTTTCGTGGCTCAACTCGATCGATACCGTACAGACACACGCAGGCGCGTGACTAGTGGGATGATTTGAACTACAGGGTGTTCACTCCCAGAAACAGCCCCAGAGAGCGCCATTTCAGTTAGTTGGCTTAAAAAGGACGTTTTAGTCTACTAATTTCAAAGATCGGCTGCGAGTTTCATTTCTCTCGCCGTGAGCAAACAGCACGCGTGGCTCGAAGCCTACACAATCTCAGACGAACAACTAGGAGTATTTCGTAGGATTCTTAAGAAGTGTTTGAGCCTTTATATAGGTGTCTTACTAGAGTAATAACTTTAGTTGTTGAACCTGCACATCTGATCTCGATTTCACCCACAATGCCCGGCGTCAATGGCTAAGATTTCCGTGGCCAGAGCCACCGCCGGGGTTCCCCCATAATTTGTAACACCCGCAGTTAGTGGCTGGTGACGGTTCGGCATACACGCATGGAATTGCATCGATGCACCTTCTTGTGTGCTTGTTTGAAGCTGCAATAGGCCGCCATCATGTGGATCTGGGCACGACAAACCTCGACCAGTGCCGATGAATGAATATTAATTAACGAGGCAGAGCAGAGTATTTATAGCATTACACTACTAAGCACCTTGGAGAAAACTAAAACGTGTTCGAAGGGCATTCCCTCTGGGCTATGGGTACCCAGACGCCGTCCCAGGCATTTCAGGTTCGTTTGCAACTTACACCAAACCACACAACATGCGTTTCGCGAGAGAATGTATTTGCTGGGCTTTATCCCATTTGCAAACAACCGAAGTCAAAAAAACACCAATACCCTTTCGAGGGTCCCATGCAGTCTCTCAAGCTCCGACTGCGTCTTTTTGCCATAAAATACCTCGTTGAACATTTGCAGCAATGGCCCTTTTGTGAAGGAAAGAAAAAGGCCATCGTTGTAAATGTTCAGGAATTATATTACACTAGTGTTGTTTTAGATAATCTCCCGACCGTAGATTTGTTGATGTAGTACAGCTGAGTTGAAGTGCAGATTCAATTCATGGGCTTACAGGGTTAATGTGTTTCCCATACGCCAGCATGGCGATTCTCTGTGAATGATCAGCTCCAATCAAGCAAGCAAGCAAATAGTATGTGACGCTGCGAGTACAACAAGTACAAATAATGCCACCAAATGCAAGCTAGGTATCCAATTTAGCGCTCATCTCTGCCGAGTTTTGCAGCGAATCAATGCGCCTGTAATATTTATGGCTGAAGCCCTTTGCCACATGCTCGCCCGTATGTTGAGTCAAAACAATTCTGATGTGCCTAGCGGGCGGCTCAATGGAAATAGGATCCTTTGCTTCACAAGGAGGAGACAATGAAACATCAATAATGCAACCGCTGTTTGCCACTGTTGGGTTCCGTCGGGATGCAAGAGCTCCCCCTAACCAAAGGGAATTTCACGAATGTTTCTGGGCTCTAAAATTCATCAGAGTAGTAACAACCTAATCTTTGCCAGTTAGTGGTGGCGATTGCTTAGCTGCGCTGGCGCCCATCTCTCCAGGAAATAACATAGTTTTCATCCACATCCAACTAGAGAGTCACCTATGCAATCCGTTCGTCTCATTGGTAAATCCATAAGGTTTAGCAGAAGCAATTGCTAAAACTGCCGTTCCAAACGTTTTCTAGGGAGCTGAGCCCCGATCGACCCAAACCAGCTCGTATTGACTGTCGGCATTCGGCCGCAGAGCTCTTCCGAAACTGATTCCCTGTGCCTATCCAAGAAGTAGCGAGCGTTGAAAATGTTCTTGCAGGCCTGCACGTCAGGCTAAGCTAAATGTGCTGCATTGTGTTCGGCCTACGCCAACTCAAAGACAAAATACATGTGTAAAGCGTAGTCCTTCGCAGTGGATGAAAATATTGCAACAAACGTAGAAAATATGCCACAAAGTTGACACACAAAAAAGTTGACCCTCTGCTAAAGATGCTTCTGACTACCAAGTCCCAATACTCTCCGGGCTTATGCAGCTTTTAATTCTCGCGGTCCGCCGAGCCTCGCCCCCAAAATGTTAACTCTATTTTGCCTTGCTTATTCATTAGGCTCTTTGTTCTGTTCAAATGAGCCATTTTGGTCTTTAGCTACTGCCAGCGCTTTGGAGGAGGTTTACTCTCATTCGCTGCAGCCGGATAAAGCTGATGTGGGTGCAGAAGTTGCTTTGCAATATTCTGTATCTTCCCCTGCAGCGCCTGTCGCTCTTGTAGTCGCATTAGGGAAGCCTGTAACCGCCCCGCGACATCTCCGCGAAGTGCTACTTTATGACCACCACTTCGGGGCCGACGAGCCAGGGAGGAACTCGAGGAAGAGCCGTCATCCGCCTGCAAAGGCTGCTGCAGATGTGGCTTCTGTGGAACAGAAAAAGAAATACGCTGGTGCTGTGAAATACGTGTTGCGCGCCTCGTCGAATGAGAGCGGCGACGGCCCTCCTCACGCTCAGGCGCAGCGCTGCTACTGCTGGTACTGACCGACCCATGAGAGACAGAGCGAGACAGCCGAGCACTTCCATGCCGAACCCTTCGGCGCCAGCGGCGCCGTCGCTCAAGCTTGTTATTGCTGCTCATGCTGCCGTTGCTGCTGGTAGACTCGTCCGTTCGAAATGCACTGCTGCCCGCTGAACGGTTGCGGTGTTTATGCTGACGTATACTGCTGGTCGTTTGGCAGCATTTGGAATTACACGTGTCTTCGGTGTGACGGGATGATGCGCCTGCCTGTGGCGGGCATGAAGATCCTTGAGGTTGCAGCTGTGAACGATCTGCGCCGCCTTGAGCACCTGTGCTGCCTGCTTCATGAGTGTGTGTTTCGTTGCAGGATGAGCGAGCTGAGGTCGCTGAACAGGAAGCAGGAGGCAGCCGCACCTCCACATCTACAAGTGCCTGGCGCCCCACCCCTCCTGTCGAGCGATTGGTAACACCAATGCTCTTCCTCGGTTGCCTTGAACAGGAAAGACAACCGCCGCGCGCCGCCTTGGAAGGAGGTACTGCAGGGAGCACCACTGCCGTGAGAGAAGCTGTTTCTACGGAGCCCTGCTGAGTAGTGCAACGGGCAGTGGGCTGGCATCCGAGAGCTGGATGACGCTTCCTGTTTAAAGAAGACGCATCTGTAGCACTCAGTTGTTTGCTGTTGAATACACCCCGCGTTTGGAGCGGTTGTGCACGCAGGGCCGCGCGAAGTTTTCGGTTTTCTTGTTGGAGCGCCTCCAGCTGAGCTTCGAGGTCGACGCCTAAACCCTCACAGCACGCAACAAGCACCAAGAAACGGTTCAGTGCATGGAGCAAGAGGTTCTACACCTACGACTGCCATGGCTTTTGGATACAGTTGCACTTCGTTTCAAGAGACACCCTAGCGAGTAAAGGGAGAGAAGGATGCACGCACAGCGACGGCGCTCCGCATCCAGTTCTTCAGTTGCTACTCTCAGCTTCAGTTGTTGTTCCCCTCCGTACCGCCTCCGCGCCTGCTCCAGAAGGTTCCTCTGCGCACACAAGATGGACCGAAAGTTGTCTGTGCACTGCAAGGCTAGCACGAATCGTGCTTACGTGCAACGCAGACATTTTGGAAGCCTTAGGGGCAATCAAACACACCAAAGTGGCTTTCCTCTGAAGGTGTGCTGCAGCTATACCTCGTGACGCACTGCACACCGAGCCTCCGTGGCTCTACGGAGAATCGCTGCGGCTTTCTCAGCCACTGCCTCTGTTTGCTTCCGTTGTTCCATTGCCAGCCTGAAAATCAGCAACAATCGTACGCTTTAGGCGAATCTGTTGCTGTCTGTTTACAGCGGCATGCCTCTGTCCTAGCCGTTCTCCATTGCACAAAGTGTCTGCAACGCTATAAAATGAAGCTGTCGATGCGAGTACAGCCTCCCGAAACTCTCTTTGTAGTAAGGCCTTCGCACGGTTAAGTGCGCAACAGCCCTTGAGTAAGTGAGTGACGAACCTTTCGAGCTTCTCTGCAGCCTGATTTAACAGCTGCTGGGCATATCGGCGGAGTGAGTTCGTCGCCTGTGCAACAGCAGCTGACGTTTCTTCTTCCTGTACACAGAATGGAACAAATGGAATAAAATGGAATGGTTGCGGCTTCCTCCACCCAGCACCATATTGCCTAAACGTGAATGCCGGAGAAGAGGAACTAACCAACATAGACGCTGTCGGTGTTGACAGACCTGTTGCCGCAGTCGAATTGCCCTTGCCTGGATCATCCGATGAATCTGTTGGCAAAGCACAAGAAGAAATAAGCTAAAATGCAAGACAGGTATGAGTACATCACACATGCACACACACATAAATGTGTGTATGCGTGTGTGTGCGTGCGTATGTGAGTGTCGGTGCCTGGTTGCAGCCCACGCCTAATAAGTATCAGGCGTGGGAGGCGAAAAGAGGAACGAAGATAAGGAACGCGCAAGAAATGCGAACCAACTGTCGAAGACTTTTCGAATAGGGAAGGCGAAACGATACAAAGGAAGCCAAGATGAATGGACCAGCAAGCATTTGCGCACCTCCTGCAGCTCCTGTGCCACGAATCTGTGGGCCTCAAGCTTCCCCAACGGCGTGCGATCCAGGCACCCCTCAACAGATTTAGAACTCCGCACCCCAAGTTTTCCTTGCTTATTATCACCGCCGCAGCACAACTGATTGGAGCACGCGCAGGTGCAATGATTACCAATGGGGGCTTTATCTTCCTCCCCCCCAACCAGCACTGAGCTGCGCTCTTTTCGCTGTGCCGTACATATTGAGGGTGCATCGCTCTTCTCGGCTTGGCAATGAGCCGAGGAAGCAACAGATGCGGTGCAGGGAAGGAGGCCCGTCTCCGTGCTGTTAGCACCGGCCGGCGCTGCTGACACACAGTTCATCAGCTCCGCCCCTGGAAATGCGTTAAGCTTCTGAGACAACTCAGAGGCTGGAAAAAAGGTGGAGCGCTCCTCATGAGCAGGTAGAGGCGCATTTGGACGCGCCAGTTCGATCGAGGCAAACAGAGAAATATGGCGGTGACGGCGGGCGGGCTGTTGCTGCTGCGCACCGGTCTGCTGTAGCGCAATCTGGCTCTCGCAAGCGTTTTCCACTGTCGTAGAGCTCTTGCACTGGAGAGTCAGTGATGCTGGTGGCTGGCTTTCGGGGAAGATGTGAGGATCTGCAGCAGCGAGCTGCGTAGACCCCGTAGGAGCATTACTCGCTTCTGATGAGGTCTGGCTGCTGACAGAGCCAAAGAGAAGAGCGTCTCTGTCATCTCCTCCTCTATACATCATTAAACAGATAATCGGGAGAGAATTTCGTGCTCTTCTTGGTGTGCATGCCAAGTACGCAATACCGGTTACCCTCCGGCTACCAATGTAATACCACAAGCTGTGCGCCCATCAGACAGTTGCACCACGCCTAAAGGATGAGCCATTCCTTGAGAGAAAAGATATTTACTTGTATGATATCGGAACTGCATGGGAGCATTAGGCAGCGCGTCCTGAGCTGTCCATGCTACGGCCAGCTTTTGGTGGGCACTGCACTGGCAGACAATTCTCCACGCAGCTTTAAAAGTACATCTTCTAGAGTTCTGTATTGCTTCATTTGCGCATCAGAAAAAAAGGCAGCTTCCAATGAATCGGGTAGCCGAGGGTAGACAGACACCAAGGTACTATGGCCAGCATCGCACGAAAAGGGTTATGACGACACTCGCGCTGCCACACTAATTCACAAGGCGTCTTTAGCTCATCTTCAAAGGGCAATCAATTGTTCACACGATGGTAATTAAAGTGCTGTAGAGCGCATGCAGCTAGGCGTGGGCAGAGCATGCAGCAAACGTCGCCAAGGCACTGCCGACTGCACGGCAATGCTACCAGTTCATGCACTTGAAGTTTTCTAAGAGTCATGCTGAGTTTCGTTTGATACAAAGCTGAAATATGAAAATCATTTTGGAGTTGAGAGGCACCGAGGAAGCCCTTGTCCGACACCCTTGTTTTCCAGGTTTCTGCACATCCGTCGGCCACCTGAAACCATGACGTGGCTTGATTGCTAAGTCGGACATAACAGAAAATATGCTCTTTTGCTCAAACCATTCATGCAGAGCATACTCGAAATATTGTATTTACCAGCTTTGCATGGCCCCACAAAGGCTCCGTGACTGCCAGAGCACTCATATACCGTCGCCGCGATCACTATGAGCAGGAAATGCATTTGCGGAATCCACCAAAAACGAATAAGAAGACACTGGAAACACGAAATCAAAACGCTGCTCGTTCGCTTAGAACAGGTATTCACAGCTTGTCAAATGTGAATAAAAACAAGCTGAATAATTCGCAGCATTTTACTACAGTGCGTCTTCCAAGTGGCTGAATCTCCTCGTATCCACGGTTTTTTTTCATCACGAAAGGCGGCAAGCTTCCTCATTGCTCTCTATAGATGCGGCGAGCTGATGAAGCGTAACAATTAGATAATGAATTCGAGAGGAGTTGTTCATGGCATCGTTCAGTTTAGCTAATTTTAAATTTTAAATGGTTAAGGAACATTGTCTGCTCCGAATATACCGCAGCATATATTCAAGGACACTCATCGTAGACCTGAGTGTACGGGCAGTCGGTCAATGTAAACAACTTCAGCAACCGCAACACTGGAAGAACCTCGGAGTATGAAAGCTTTTTTCAAGAATTTCGCTTATTTACTCCATATATAGTTATATTCCCCAGCTCCACTCAATGACCCTGATGAATATCAAGCGCGCTCCCAATTCGCACGCAGCACTCAGAGCGGCAAAACTAGCCGCTATTCTTTCACCGGTATTTCCGCCGGACGCCTTTTTGCCAAAGACCCTGAGGCGCTTTATCGGATGCAAGACTTACTATTTTAAATGACTGACAACGCCTTGACGCGCCCGACCCCTCGATTCCTTCTTGCACATGTACTGAGTTGCTGCAACCTCGGTAAACGCGTGAGGGTGAAGGCCGGCTGGCTTTTCGTAGCGACAGTCAGTGCAACACAACACAGCCCACGTGGAAATGCCTATCTCGGCGGTGAAGACGTTGCAGTCTATGTGGGTGGCTCTCTGCTGGGTTGGCTTTGTGCCAGATCATTTCAACAACTCCAGGAATCTGTTGACGAGCGCCAATGAAATTAAGAATATGCAGCCTTCACAGACGGATATCAATTCGCCTCCTAAATCAGGGGGACCCCTATATGAAGGGCTGTTCGCACTCCCGGCCGACGGTGCGGATCCGTTTGATGGAGTTTCCATTCTCCGAGCGAATGCTATAGCATTGAAGAGGTCACACGTCAGCGACGAGGTGCTGGAGAGCATGGCGCAATTGATTCAGGAGCTAATTCACGAAGAGGCGCACAACATACAGCATCAGACGGACTTGTGGCTTGTTTCACAAACAAAAAGTGCAGTAGACACTCTGCATACAAATCCAGCCGTGTTCCCTGCCACTGGATACTCACTGCAGGAGGGTAGCAACGGTGTGCTGTATGTGAAGGTAAGCATCAGAATACGCATTTTCTTTTTACTCGCGTCTCAACACAAGAAATCGTCGAGTAGACAGACGTTCCCTACTGGTTGGTGGATGCAGAAACAGCTCTCACGATCTTGGTGCAGGACTTAATGAAAGATGTAATGGGAATGAACTTACCGGGGCTTTCCAATCGGCCTTCTCCTGATGAGCGGACAGAAGATCTCCCCATAGAGTTCGGTTACGATGTGGCCGGTCGCCGCAATGTCACGTTCTCTTTCGGCAATTCATTGGTTACGGTGGTTTGCGGCAAAACTCTGAATTCTGGAGCGGCTGTTGGGGTGTCGCACGGCTCTTACATGGTTACGGTGGGCAGATAAGCTGCTGTTGTTGAGGCGATTGTTTTGCATGACTTCACAGATTACTAGCAACAGCAACAGCACCGAAGCCACCATTGCCCCAGGGCCTGTTGCGGTGAACGGCCCCGTCTCCTCCCTTGATCACCAGAAAGATGCTACTGTGGGGGCGGCGCCAGTGCTTCAAGCAAAGATAAGCACTTCAGCAGGGCCAGGATCCATCGTAGCATCTTATCAAAACACGAGAATAAAATTCAATACGCACCCAGAAGGAAGACGCCACGGCGCGGAGTTTGGAAACAAAGACTTTGTTCTAGGCGTCACACGGGACTTTGACGACAGGATCAACATTGTGAATCGTGAGCTTGATGGTCTCTGTTCTGAGCATCCCGTTGGGACAAAGCAAGCCCGCCTCAGATGAAATCGGACCGTATTCCATTCAGTTAGAGACGGACCTGGCAGATGATAAAAACCATGCTTATTCGGGGAAGTTGACAGCCAAAACGCCACAAACTGGCCGGATGGTCTTTGGTGGAGGCTTCGACGAAACAAATTTCCCAACTACGGATCTTGCGATTGAAGCAAGGGACATGAGTATCACCTTCAACGGTAAAAAGGCGGATCCAGGTTATGTAGTGCGCATTGGTCCCTTTGTTTTTGATGTCGTTTTGTCAAGTGGGCTGCCTGAGTTCGTCCTCCGAGAGAGGCCAAGTCCTGAACTATCTTGAAACACCCATCGTTTAAAGCCAAGACGAACATTTGTCATACAAGACTGAATGATTAGAGATTAGCTACCTAGGGATCTCTACCTCTGTAGAGATACATGACCAGTGCGAAGCTGCAAAAGGGAACGTGGAAGGCGGAAGCAGCAAATATAGCGCGTAAATGGCTACAAGAGATCAAAGCATGACTGACTTAAGTTTGCATTTCCCGCCAAACTGTTCCGTTGCCACTGAAACTGTGTCGTCGCCAGTCATTGTGCTTGCACACACGTGGTTGCCTCTGAAAACCACGACAGTACTTCTTACTATGCACTCTATGTATGCCAAAAATAGAGGCGACACAGTCTGGAAATCCATTGGGGTGTTGCGCCACCAAAACATTTGGAACGCGGCTCGACAAGAATGCGTTTCTATGCAACTACATCAACATAAGGCAGCAAAGGAAACTGAATTAGGTACAAACAGTACAAGCAAAGTCTCGTGGCCACCAGGCCAAAACCTGTCTTCCCTGAAAAATGCATTGCAAAGACCTGAAAGCTTGGAGTTGCATGGCAGCAAAACACTGCACGAACCAGCAGACGAAGACGCTGTTGCACGTTGTTCTGTCTATTGGAGTAGGATTCTCATCAATCTTCAAGTCTAAAGAGAAGTAACTAGCATCGCGTGTCGCTTCTTTCCCTCCCTGATGTGCATGTCGCGGTGTTGCCTGCAGCTCGCTAGCTAGTCCTCATGGCCGGATGAGCAATATCACTTTTATGCCTCGCTCCCGAGTTGTGCCCACGAGCAAGGCGGCAGTTCTTTGCAGGCAAGGGACACGCATAACACCGAAAACGAATGTGCTTACAATCTGACCCCAGTGCTTCTTCTGGCAGCTACTTTGCAGGAACGCACGCCGATATGCATGTATATATCCTCGAAATGGCGACTCACTGGGTGGCAGCACGAGAAACATCGCAGCTCCCCATTGGGTGCGTTTTCTGCTTCTTGTGGCTGCACGTCAACAGGCACCCACATGCGCGGATAACAGCAAGACACCTACTCTGCAGCGAAATGCATACAGCTCATGCGGCCTAGTGTGCTGTCAGGCGTTCAAAATTTTCGACTGTAGCCCGTTGTTCGCCAGTGAATGAATACAACTTGTGCACAACCTACTGGAGGCATCGTGAAGCAGAATGGACACACGTTGTGTGACTTCCGAGTCTGCACGTTTTCTACGTTCATAACCTGTGGGAAAGGAAGACGCGCAATCCACGACCGTTAACCCCAGTGTTCACGGAAACTGGCCAAAGTAGAAGCAAGAATACATTGCTTATAATGCAACCCTACTACTACGTACCTTGAACGTGCAGTAAGGACAAACGTGTTGAGTTACAGACAAGACGCCGCGATTAGGCATCCTCAGAATAATATTGCAGGTAGAGCGGTTGGAGCATGCCTGACATTCAGAATACACGCAGTGCTTTTACTTGCTTCGTCGAAAGTCAATTGAAGTTGAATTGCGATTTAACGCCGCGCGAAAGGTCTAAAAAAAAAGAAGGAAGCGAGCTTAAACCTGTTAGGGCTTCAAGCGACGTCCCACCCCGCTGCTTAGTTAGTGATTCTCACTAGGAAGCGACTTGTTCCGTGTTCTGCAACCGGAGCTACATCATAGCGCAGCACGGGCACAAATTAACAGAGCGTGAAGCACAATTCAGAACCTCAGCTCAAGGGCACAGCCGAAGATAAGCTGGGCACTTACACACCTCCGCCTGTGTCAGCAGATCCCCGGCCGCCAGCATTCTTCCCGCGCCTGAAGAAAGATCAGCGACTTACAGAAGTTCGTGACTTCCATAGCATGCATATTCCAATTAGAAACTGCCCTAAAAGGATACTAGCTCTGGAGCCATGCCCCTCACCACGGGTGGGCTGCCCGTGAGTCGTACCTCGAGCCGGTATTCCGTGCTTCGCATCCGTTATCCTGTGGGGCAAATAAAGTCCACTCAAGGCACTGTACTTTACACCAAACTGGTGGCATCCAAGGCGTGTGCTGGGTAGGTGCCAAGGTGCTCGCCAATAGAACACGTGAAACGCCACTTAGTGGTAGGGCTGAACTGCTCTATAATTTTAGTCAGCAACGCAACAGAAGATCAAGCGGAGCCCTGATCAAACGCTTTCTCACCATTAGGTCCATATAGCTACCGCACTTCGCGCAAGTGCAAAAGTTGCGTTGGAGCAGGCGGCAGTCGGCATCTGAAGCAGCCAGTGGTGGGAAGATCCGCTGGAGTTGCTCATCTAGCAACGAAATATGAAGACGGAGCAACCGAAACACCCCCGCCACTGTGGCAACATGCCTCTGAATAACATCCTCCTGCGGGCATAAAGACGTGCCGCAAACAGTTGTATCAATCGCCACAAGAATAAGCCACTAAATCGGTGGATCCTTCAGTGTAGTTTTCTCTTGAAAACTAGACGAATGCTGGAACTGACTCCAGTCTCACCTTCCGCTCTACGCCCCGCGCAATCAGCGTCATGTCTCTTTCCATGTTGGCTCTCAAGTCAGGCTAAATGGACACAAACAACAGCCAACGGACACTCGTGTACTTCGACATGAGTGTAGAATCAGATGTTTCTCTGGCTGGCGTGCCATTGCGGATGCGGCTTTCCCTAATGCATAGATGACTCCGCAGAAACAGCAAATGCCTCACCCGCGACAGATCTGCGTTGCAGATACGACCGACGAGTTTATAGCCCTGTGGAAAAGGCAAGCAGGTCTAACAGAAGTATTCCTTTGAAAAATTAAAGATGCGACGACATGAGTTGCCTGCCAAGCTTTAGTGCCTTAATCCAGCAATGTATAATGTCATCCTCATTTCATCCGCAATGCCCCTAGACTTCGATAGTCGACAGCAGGTTGCCGTACCTTTACTAAAGCCACACCAAGTTCTGTAGGCTTAAAGTGCTGAGCCTCCGTTTTAACCGCGTAATTGCGTTCCTGGGCATATTGCAGCCAGCAAATACAATGCAGTCTTTGTCACAACCACTCTAGTGCTCTAAAACGGCGTCCGGGTAGTTTCACGACGAATCAAGGCAACTGCTAGTACCAGATGCGCGCGATACCTGAATAGTACGTATGTGCTCATGCATCGTCGCGTCTGTACCAATTCCATGCTGCGAAACATTTTTTTCACAGACACACGCCAAACACGCCAAAGCATTTTCCCACATCGCCCATAAGAAGAACCTACAGTACGAATGCATGTGACCCAACTGCGTGGGATGCGCACCTTGTCCATCTTGTCGATGAGGTCAGCTTCCGTCAGGAGAGTAGGCGGCTGCGTGCTGCCTGTCTGGATTGTCACATCATTCGGGACAAATCGTTCATGCAGCAGGAATCGCGGCAGCCGGCGGGATGCCCTGTAGCAACAAAGCCATCCAATACAAAATGAAACAATCTCTAAGCTACAGACGGAATACGGCCCTAGGGGTTGCGAGGGTTGTTGTCTGCTGCTCTGCATTTGCTCTAAAGGATGGGCAACCTAATCAGGAAACTCGCTATCAGCTTGGCACACTCTGGCCGTGCTCTACTAAAGGGAACTTGGTAGGCAAGGGATTCTCGAAATTACCACGAGTCGTAGGGGTACACCTCCAGGTAGTTCTTCTGCAACACGATGAGTCCTGTTGCGGAAAACGTCTCCCCTACATAGCCATAGACGTACCATAAACTGGCAAACTTGTCGCTGCCCAAGACCCATATTATCACGGGAGTTTTCACCAGTCTTGCAGCCAGAGCACAGAAGGGGCTGCAGCAAGGGCAAACTAGTTTGATAGGCCGGTTCATACGGGGCTGACCTGCAATGTCCATCTCTATCTTGGTCTCAAAGCCAATGGCATCAGAGCTGAACGAAAAGGACAGCGAGATCGTTAAACGTCAATCCGCATTACAAGATAGCGTTATTGTTGCAGCGTACAAAGCAGGATGCACTAACACCTTGGGCAGTTCAGAAGCCGCATAGACATGGTCGATACCTGCAGCAGGCAAGGAAGTGCCTAGCGACTGCCTCGTAAAGCTGAGCAAAAGAACACATATATGCGCTGCACGCAGCTTCCATCCTTTTAACTGCTTCGCCAAGACTTGATTGCCATCAAGCCGCCTATGCCTAACCTTCCATTCATCGTCATTTTCGCATTCTTCTCTGCGCAGATACAACGAACGCCAACTTTCCGCATGCCAATCACCAGCCCTAACACCAGGGGAGATACGCCGGCCGTGGTATGGAGCCCCCTATGGTGACACTGTAGAAATGCATCCCGCATGCTCACCTGCGCAGTGGCTTTACTGGGTGTATCGGTGGGTGAGACTGCGCAGCAACGCAGCAGCAGAGTTTTCTCGGAGCCAACACCATGCTTTGCTTTTCCCGATTTTAAGGACCTTCCGTGTTGTAACGTGGCACTACCCTCATTAGCAGCATATCTACTACCCGCGGGGCCCGCGTGACCATCGTAGTTTTACAGTAAAGAATGGAGTGCATACAAAACGGGACACTGTATGCGTGAGACTGGAGACGCACAGAAGGCGTCTACGTAAAACTCACGGCATCGTCATTAGGCCCATCGCGAGGCCATTCAAAGCCACCTGAAGCGCAAAAACCAGTGCCACCAAACAGGCATAGTTTTCACTTGTGCAGACGGCAACGCAATTACCTACCAAGACGGTCAGACCACATGCAAAAGAACAGCAGATGTACACACCCTCAACCAAACTGGCAGCAAATTGTCCCCATAGGGGACTGTCCCGCTGCTGCTCGATCAGGCCCAACAAATCATGAGAGCGCGTGAATCGCTCCGTCTCCGTTCGCGGATAACTGAGCACACGCACGTGCCTATCAGCCCTAATAAACATATCAGCACACCCGAAACCTGTGAAGGGGCTGAGCAAGCTGGCGCTCCATGCACGTTGCATTACCTGATGTAGCCGCGATTGTATAGCGCCTCCGCTATTTGCATGCACCTGAGTACGGTCACTGACAGCAGAGCGATAGAGGTGAAGCGTTTAAGAAACCAGTCCTCTACCCTACAGCGCCTCAGTTAATGTTTTTCTTAGAGCCTATGTATCCTTTCACCACACTTGTGCGAATCGATCCGGAGCTTGCGAGAGCAAAGTTTAGTCAGTTGAACGGTGTCTGAGACAGACAATTCTTCCACAAAAAGGCATCATTAACCACGGCACCCCGACAAATGGCAATTTTAAGGAAAATTTTGCACTGTTTGACACGGCGCTGCTAGTGAGACGGCATGGCAGCATTTTCCCACTGGGAGAAAGGGAAGTATTTATTGGACTTGCGTATTCTGCGCATATTGTTTGCACAGAATGGGCAGTAATCGACGTCGTGCGTTTCTGGCATGCCAGCGGCTCACTCAGAGGCACAGGTCTGGGTCTAGTAACTTCGCGGCTCTCAACTGCAGTGATGAGCGCTTCAGGCCTCTCACAGCACAACTCCAAACAGGCGACTACGACAGCTCTGCGGAAGACAAATTGATTTGGCAATGGAATGACTTAGTAAGAAAGGCATGGAAAACGGGCTACGAAGTAGTCTGAGTGGGTGTGGAAGAGCCTATACATTCTCATCTACGTGCACAGTTCTTCGCTGACTGATGGCACCCTCCCATACCGATCAAAAAGGCGCTGTCGTTCCCACTGGAAGTCGACGACGAGATTGTGACCTGGTCGTTCCTCGTCTTCCCTGTATGGGGATTCAGGACAAAATTACACAACGCACACACACATGATGAACCATTCTGCTGGAGAGGCTCCAACAGAAACCTTTTGCAATGAATGAGAATGCGTCAAACCTACCTCTCAACCGTCACTCGAAGAGTCCAAAATTGTTCCGCGACAAATTTTTCCACCTCGAGATATCTGTGGGGCGAAAACCAAGTATAGTGGACGAGAACCATTTCAAGAACGATATCCAGCTTGCTGCTGTGAAACTCGATGCAGTCTCAAGAATGGGGACACAATCAGAACCTACAACTTGCACAGTTGCTTACCGTTCAACAACAAACCCTAGGGTAGGGAACTGGCAGGGACCATAGCTGCAATGAAAACGGAACACCTGGGAGCACACTCTGCCGTTAGAGCAGCATACTGCGAGAACTTCTCCTGCAGCCTAGAATTGTGCAGTGTCAGGTATGTTCCAAGTCAAGTAAAGCAGGGGACATGCGCCCACCTTATAAGCCCCTTCTGGAGAGACAATTTATTCTGGTACCGCTTTGTGAGGAATCGTGTAAAAGCGGCGCCTGCACAGCGCTCCCACATGACAATCAAAACAATGCATAAGCCTGGTCGAAGTCAATAACGGCATGACCTAAAAAGAGCAAGGCACTCTTTTTCCTTACCGATGCGCAAGTCAACTTCGGACCGTGCGTCTGCTGCCTGCACCGGAAGCAAGTAGAACAAGGTGGAAGTAGGTCTGAACCCTGGACCGGGAAGGCTGCAGTGTATTATCGCCCTTGGCTTCGCACACATCGAGAGGAGTGTTCAAATGCCAACAAGCAGCTCCTGTCATTCACGTTGTGCAAAAATGGCGCATCTTCCCCAAACTGAGTGTCCTGAAGCTAAATATTCTTGTCTGAAGGAATACCAGCACGCCATCCCGTACCTGTGCAAGCGCTTCATTTGGCTGCTGCAGATGCTGGCACGCCCTTTCTATGTCTTGCCCTGAGAAGGACACATATTTTCTGAAGGGCTACGTTGGAGCACAACACACTGCAACCTGGAAATCCAGCCAACTGAGATGTGAAAAGGGGACAAATGCGCTCCTACTTGTCACAGCGGAGAAAATTGCACGGAACGACTGAATATTCCGATTTGCTTCTCTACATACTTGCAAAACCTGAGGCAGACAGCTCATTTGAACGAGGCACCAAAGTCTCTCTAAACCGCGAATACTAGTTAAGAGATACAGTTCTACACAACAGAGCAGGAAGGCCTCGAGCACTATGTGCACGGGGTTATCGCCTCCATTGCCGAACCTCGAAAGCAATGTTCTCCCCCTCGCGGTCGCAGTCGAGCCACAGCACTAGCCACTGACACCTGCTCGAAAAACCCAAGGAAGGTCCTGTTGACACTCTTCTGGTTATATGACTTTTCCAAATCCCACAGAAATGCGGTCAGCAGCGTATACGGCAGCCGTTCATCGATGCGCTTACTTCTTTGCATACGTCTTGAGGTTTTCTACAATGTCCTTCGCTGAGTCGCTGACGCGTTTCTGCACTGGGGCTGCCCCAGAGTATTCGAACACACACAATATAACACTGCAAGCGGAGCATGATCCGGTAATGTGGACGAAAACAAGGTCGAAAAATATTGAAAAAAGCCGCCAATGTAGCACCGATCGGGCGCCTAGAACAAGAATAAGTGCAGCAAACTGAAAGTGGGTAATGTGCGTAAACGGCGGCATTGCCCAATCACAAGTTACCGTAAAAACACCACAAGCGCAAATTGAACAGAAGTGTACTCACCTGTAAAGAGTGCTTCTGGGAAGACGGCATTCCAAGATGAAAAAGGCGAAGGGAAGTCGAGAGACATAAGGTGCCTGCAGCGGAAAGCACGGCCTCTCTATGTATCAGTTGCGTGAATATCTCTCAATACGCAGTAGGCACTCTCTTCAAAGGACAACTGAGAAGCGTGACGGCGTCAAAGTCCTTTTTGCGGTTAAGCAGGGGCTGCAAAAAACTGCAGAGAATACTTGCCCTCGGACAGAGGTAAATATCATTTCACATTCTTGGCCTTGAAGTACACAGGGAAAGGATGTGACCGCATTGAAGGTGCTCGAGCTCTGTAGCTGGAAATGGCGAAAAGGCAAACACGGAGGACAACAATCGAGGCATCCAAAGTCACTAACAACTGAAGCATCCAAGAAGGTGGCAATAACAAATGAGGCATGCAAGAGGCTATCCCCGCAAATGTGGAACTACGGGAGCCACTTTACTCCGTTGGCCCGTGTTGCACTTATGGCTGAGCACGCTTGTGTATTTCTTGCCGCCTACCCTACGGACATTATTGCCCCCAAGTAAACGCGTTATTTCCTTTGCCACGGATGGCTTCTCCGCCACATTTAATACCTTCACTGTGGGGGGAGGCATCGCGGCCTACGAGCATCGATGTTAGATAGTGGCATCACAGCTACGGCAACTACTAGTTAGCCGGGAGAGGTGCTCAAACTCGTCCAAGTCCACCGCTTTGGCAGTTTCTATTCAACACCAAAGATGCACACAGGGTACAGGATGATTACCTATGAAGCATCAACACAACAAAATTGCCCGGACACCCGGACCCGCCCTGCCAAAACCTGCCCCGCCCTCGTATTGAAGTCACTCCAGTTTGAAGTACAAAGTATTTGAATCACCAATGAGAAGGCAGATAGTAGTTTGGCGCGTGTTCGTCGTAGCCTTGGGAATGGCCTATGCACAGACTCCGTTGGGGCTGCTCGGGTCGTTGTAGAGCGTGTTACGTCTGGAATGGCAAAAATATTGTCTTCAGAAGTGGTTTAGCCTGTAGACAATATAGATTGTTTAAAGATGATTCAGCATCAGAAGGGTATTGTAAACGCGGGTCACCACCAGGTTCTTGGATTGGGTAGTATTCTACTGCGTGAGTGCCGACTCACCCAACGTAGAGGATACCGGCTGCCGACCCTAGTGTTGGTGTCGGCTGCTGCTACTCAAACATATCACTAAGATTCTCCATAAAATTTCGACTCATTGATTTAAAGACTCGAGAACTTCAGAGACAAACAGGAATGAATTCTTTTGCTGGCCTGTTGCCTGTCTGCTGTGGACGCGGGCCTGTCTCTAGCCCCAGAGACTGGCGTCGATACACCATATGACCCATGCGATTGAATTAGTCTCCACCTAAACTTATCTTACCACGACTAATTCCGGCCTTTTCCGAGTTTTGTGTTTATGTTAATACCCTCCTCTACAGCTTCCTCAGCGTCTCTACAAATATTGCTGCCTGGAAGATCACACCCGCGGTGGTGGTTTCCTGCATCCCACTGAGCACTTATTTTCGCCTTCTGGATCCCTGCACTCGGTCTCCTCATCTCAGGTCTCTCTTCCCCACGAATATGCTGTGAGGCTGCTGCTGCTGTGGGATTGTGAATTTAGTGTAAGGAAATGCTGTATGGTCTGGCGGAATTTGGCAGGTGTATTTCGACTTTCTTCTAGACTCCCTACTGAGGGCCAAACAACTGCTTAACACATGCCTAAAGTTTTGATTCGTGCGTCAAAATGGGTGTTTGGGTACGCTTGCTTGTGGGGTTCCAGTGCAGCAAGTTCCAGCAAGGTGCGTTGCAAGTCATGGCATGGCCTTCTCTCCGACTCAGTCCCAGGCATTCGGGCTGTTGTGGCCCGGACGCGTGGAGACTGAAAGTGAGGTTAGCGTTTTTGCGGAACTCTTATCCTAAATGTGTGGACTCCATTGCATCTCACGATTGTCCTAAATAAAGTAGAGGACTCTCGTGACACTTGGATTGTTGGGAGAAACAAGGCCAAACTACGAATACCACTCCCGATGGCAAGCCTACCACTGATCAGCTGCGAAGGCGTTTTGCCCCCTAAAGGAGGGGAAAATTGTAGATACTCTTTCTAAAGGCTTTGTCAAAAACTCAGCCGTTTTCTCCTCTTGACGAATAAGACATTGGTTAGGACTATTCTCTTGGAATAAGGCGCCCAACAACTGGACCTCGCTGCAGTTAAGCGAGGAATCGATCCTTAACCCACCCGGCCGTTTAATGCTAACAACAATTTATGAATAGTGTTTCCGCACAGACAGTCAAAATGTGAGCGGCGTCTTGATGCGGCGGCAGTGGAGAAATATCTTGTGTTTCTGGAGAAGACCTTTATTCTCCAAAATACGCTCGAAGAGTTCCTATTGCTCTCGGCCTCCTGCATATGAAAAGGGAGACTCGACGGCGGTGTAGACATGGATGTCACAGTTTCCGCGCGTCTCTAGAGTTTGAAAGCGTCCCGAGGTCTACTACGATCGATGTCCCTCGCCAGGTCGGCAACGTAGCAGGGAGATGCAGGAGAAAAGAAAAAAATACCATTTGAAACTGTTAATGGCACGATACATCATAACGCCGCGGTCCTTGGTTAACAGAATTCCAACGGTGGCGTCGGAGTTTCCATGTAAATGGTGCGTTCCAGTGCTATTCGCTGAAGAAACTCAATCACTAACTGCCTGAATCGGGGAAGGGGAACTTAGGGGCAAAAGGGAGAAGATGTCGGCTCCTTACTGCACTACGGCGAGAAAAAAACGCCACTTGCACAGTCCTGGCTAGAAACGAAGTAACGGGCTTGGAAATGGCCCAGATGCGGGGAGTACGGACATTGGGAATGTAAATTCCTCCCCAAATCAGGAAACGAGAAAACGATAAGAAGCGAAAGTAGACGGCAGTCGGCAAATTCGACAGTCAGAAAGCTCGGGGTGGGTACTGGGTACTGAGCGGCGCGTGCGCTTCCTATGCAACAAAGGCGACGTACTCCGACATTTCGAACTAATAAAAGGAACTGTGGAGGAGGAGAAGCAAGACTTTAAGTAGCACTCCCATGTTCTGTTTCGGGGAGAAACAGAGCCTTCAGGGAGAAGCCCTAACCCCCACGCAACGCATGATGCAATCATGGAGCCATATGTGGCAGCAGCCGCTCTTCCAGATGCACCTCTAGTCATGTATGCTTTTATCCGAGTTTGCATGAATGGGCAGGCGTTGCTAGTGGTAGTTGGCACAAGCAGTGAAATGGATTCGGCACCTTAAGCTATGGCGAAGGGGCACAACCTACCTGTCAATTCGCTGGCGGGGCCTCAACCACAGCGCTCCTCCGATAGCACATAGGGCAGGAGGACCGGCAAATGCATGGGCATAAAGGAGAGCACAGTTTGAATGGGAATATTACCATGATGTGGGCACTCTACGCTAGGCCAGTTCACTACGAAGTAATCCTAGGCATGCCGTGAATGATTCAAAGGAGAGAACGAACGCAACCTCCATAAGACACTGTTGAGGTCTATGCGTAGCAAGCCAGTGCGAGTGCCCACCTCGTCGATCTTCCAACAGCATTCCCACCCTCTACGGGGGATGCTGGTATTTCGGTCAACGCGGCTTGGGGCGATTTGATCCTATTAACAGTAAAAAAATAACAGAATTGTGGACATTTGAAGGAGACGCCCCTGGATGAACTCAGCGGCAACGAGCTTCAAAGGGGACCCCAACCAACTGGTTGCCCAATGCACCTCATACAACTCAACCCCAGCAGAGCCCCAAGTTTGGCTCCGGGGTATTCAATAAGCGACGAAGACACACCTAGGTTGCTCTGTCTCGTTAACTCTCTCGACGTGAATACGCACCGAAAGATACCGCCGAGAAAACAGAGAGTGCTACAGCAACTCCAGAACTGAGCCACCGGCACTTTTGGTTCTTTTTCTTGAAATGTGCGGCTCAGAGGAGACTTGAGAGGAAGAAGCTCGTGCGTACCCTCGAATGGTGCATAGCGTGCACAGACAGGACTAGTTCTTCAGGCCAGCTGCATTTTCCTCTGCATTTACATTCTCCTGTGGAACTAAAGAGCAAGGGGTAGGAGCTCGGGAGTTTGCCGGTGGTCTTGACCGCAAAATTGGGTTGGAAGAGCAGATCTCTATTCTACGCTGCCTACGACCTTTGTAGACTTTTTCTTTCTCACTATAAAAAATGGCTTGATTTCCCCCTATGTAAGTACTTCTCAGCGTTTACTATTTTTTGGCCGCGCTTTCTTCCCTTCCTCGACCTACCGCTAGCCTGACGCTGCGGCCGAGAAGACCCTCCTTTCTTTCATGTACTGGCTTTACATCTTATCAGCTTCCCTATGCTGGGGGTGGGAGGGGGCCCACCGGTTACATTTTGTCAGTAGGGCGTGCCTCCCATCGCAACCATGCTGCTTTTGTGGCATCGGCTGACCAGCAAACCCCACCCATGTGTGGGCCTTCATAACCCCTAGGTGTTCGCCACTAGCATCAGCAATACTTGGCAACGTTCCACAGGTTTTCGCTTCCACTTTAGTTTACCTCTTCTGTTATGGCAGCTAGCACATCTCGGGGTTCCCTTAGGCTCTGCTTCAGAAGCAGCTCTATGTACTTGTTTTCCCTGAGTTCGTTGGTTAACGGAGACCAAGTACGTGTTTAAAAATTGTCTAGGCTGTTAGCGCATGCATCACGAAGTTAGGCGTGGGTATGGCTCTGCGTTGTTCTAACATCTGGCAGTAGTTGCAGGAACAACTAGCGCAACTCAGGAAAGGCGCCTCAACCCAGCAGCCCCAAGCAGTTGTACTCAGGGATCCCATAATTCGTGAGTAGATGCTTGATGCCGGTTTCAAGGCATTGCCCTAAGCGCTGTTACTCCGTTGCATCTCATGAAGGCGTTCGGCTGAGCATGAGGGTTCTCTTTACACCCTAGGCTTTAAAATGAGCGCACCACGAGCAAACCGTAGCAAAGCGGTCACCTTTGACCTCGGCCCAAAATGCGAAGGAGCAAGGCCAGTCTACTTTGACTTCGCCGCCTCGATGCCCTAGTACCATGGCTACCGAAGGCTTGTCCGTCACGCCGGCAAACCGCTGCGTCCCCCGGTGCAGACGTAGGAGCCAGAGAAGTCCGACAGTAGCGAATGCATGCAGGAAATGCACACTGAATAGGGAAGTTCTTCTGTATAAGTTGATGGCAGGATTCTCTGCCTATCTATCGCCAACCCGGTGTCAAGGTAGTGGGGCCTGAGGAGGCGATTGTTCCTTAGGCTAGCAATTTCTCTTTACTGCCATCTTCACTTGTTTTGCTTCCAACTGAACTCAACGAAAACATGGCTAAGGGCACAAAGGGTGCGTGAATATTCCCGCCAGGGTTATGTAGTGGTACAGCCGCAGCGCCAGAATCCATGCATGCGGAAGAGGAAGCAGCAGCTAGCCGCATGGAGTAGGCCTTCCCCAAATAGTGCTGAGATAACTGAGGGAATTACCTCTCAGCAACTTGTCTGCATTGAAGGGCGTCAGGCTGGGCGTGTACTACTGCCGCCTACAGCGCCCAGACCAGTGGGTAATCAGGGGCGGTCCGTGTGTCCGGCAGATCCTTCGCTCCTGCACTCGGCATTTAATCCACCTTCTCTTTCAGAATTCTTCCATAAAACTCCAGTATAAGCTATGACCGAATGTGACCCTCGTTTGTTCCTCTGCTGCCCCGCGAGCCCCACTTGAGGGGGTGAGGGTGCAGCTCGTTCAGCGCGTTTTTGTAAAGAAGACTGTAGCTTATTTATCCCTTTTGCGGTTCCTTATGCCCACGAGCAACTGTGCAGGAGCCGGATCTTCTCAAGGGGGGATTCTGATTCCTTCGGACTTCACGCTTTCCACCAAAGAACGAGCGAGTTCCGCTTGCTCCCGCTATGCGTACACCCTCGGGCGGAAAATTTGTCTAGTCTAGGACTCTTCTTTCGAGAAATGCTAAATGGGGGCTGGACAGTCTTTGCATCACTTGCGCGCTGGCGAGGCGCCTGTTGCTGGGCTATCACGAATTAGAGCCACTCAAGCTGACGCAAGAACATCGCACAGCCAAACAACGATTCTCAGTGATGTTGCCCAACAGCCCCAGCAAAACATTGTCCGGGTGAGTGGTATCTGATCTATGCCTTGGCACCATGCTTTTCTACCCAAGAAAAAGAATCGCCATAGTTGGATGTTCAAGAAGTGGAGATGCAGTGATGGCCTGCCATGCGAGCAGTATTTTAGTCCTCACCTTCACATTCGTTGTAGAAATGCCTAGTTTCACAATCCTCAATATGGATGCGATGCCAATCTGCCATGCTAGCAGCACTCCATCCGTTGCCTTCACTTGCTTCGAGGAAGCATCAAGTTCCATTTGAATACCTTGCCCCAGTATGGCAGGGTTCTGGGTAGGGAGACAGCGTATTCGTCCAATAAATAACACTGGCGGGGTCACAGGGTGTGGAGAAACTCGGATCGTCACCCTGGGACAGTCCTGTGCTGGATAGTCTATTTTGCTCCGTTTCTGAGGATGCATGTGCTACTGCACTTGTCATGTGCTGTGATGTTCAGTATACGAGCCGCCTGATGCGCGATGCCATTGGAAATGCATACTCTTTTGACTTTTGCGTTCTGAGGAGAGACGATGCGGGTAAAGTGTGCAGAGTGACCTGTAGGCGCAGCGGACGCAAGGCGGAAGCCCTAGTTGTGCGGAAGCATCTCGAAGACCCGCTGCAGTTGGAGACGTTGAAGAAGGAGATTGAGATTTGGCTTTCGTTGGACCACCCGTATATTGCTAGGCAAGCCAAAACGAGTGTTGCGGTGTTTTCAGCACTTGTGCCCAGCCGGACCTGTATGCTTCCCAACCACGGAGGCCGAAAAGTTGCCGTACTCTGAGCAAATCATAGCCCAGAAGTAGGTGATGCTGATGCTCTCCTGTAGTTCGGAAGGTTTTCTCTTTCACTGAGAAATTGTGCTTTTGTATTCTTTGGGACGGGCAGGTTGCTCGAGGTGTTTGAGGACGATAGAGCTGTCTACTTGGTGTCCGAGTACTGTCCAGGTGAGTGAGCCTCCCAAGAAGTGTGGATCTGTTGGCGCATGGCTCTTGTGCCTCAATGGGGGCCAATTTACCTCGAGTGTAGTGCTTGTTCTGGGGATCCCCAGAGGTCTTCCGTGATTTCTACTTGTGTGACTCGTGTAATACTGAGAGGAATGGTAGTCTGCCTGTGGTCTCTTCATCATTTGCTGCAGGTGGCTCACTCTATGATTTTCTGTCGGCTATGCAGAAGTGCCCGGAAGAGGTGGCAAAGACTTGGACCCTACAAGTAAGGGGCCCTCCCCACCAAAAATATGGCAGCTTACGAGGACTTTTCTCCTCCAGTGGAATTCTGGAGTGCCGCTAGTACTGTCTTAGGCGAACCTTAGGAGATAGTATGGTGTCACGGAGCCGGTAGTAGCAATCACATCTCAGCGTTACAGCGGTTCTTGCTCACTGCAGATGGTGAGAGCGATTGGGTTCCTGCAAGGCTGTGGAGTCGTCCATCGCAACCTCAGACTCGAAAGCTGGCAGCTTACAAACCAAGGCTGCTTCCCCCCCCTAAAGCTTTATGGCCTTAGCCACTCCACTCGCTGGCACAAAAAGGAAGGCCGTCTCAATGCTGCTTGCGGCTTACTGGGATACACGAGCCCAGGTTAGCGGCACCAGAAAAGGTTGGTGTGTTGTTTTAGTTTAATCGCAAGGGGAACTATGACAGGATAGATACCGTGAAAGCAGAAACCCCGTCTCTATTTCCTCTGGGGCCTTGCTTTCACGGTGTTTGGCTGTCCAAGAAGGTGCAGCCGCCATGCCAGCGCAGTACAGCATATTCCGTCTTTGCTTCGATATGTGCTTGCATGCTGGGCCTGCTTGTGATGTCTACAGATGTTCTACTTGGGCGTTACACCGATGCCTGCGACATGTGGTCGTTAGGTGTTATTGGTAAGCCTTTGCTCATTGACGATGGGTCTCCCCCATTCGTGGTCTTGCACATGTTGCAACACCCCACCGATGCTATGTGCTTCCTTGCGTGTTTAGCCTCGTGTTTAGCCGCTTGTAGGAAGAAGGACTCATTCATGCTGTAATGAATGCTGCTTCTGAGTAGCTTCTCACGGCATTTCTGCAATGCCAGTGACCTGAGGTTGTGTGTTGCTGCTTATCTGCGTTCTTGCAGTGTATCAGCTGTTGTGCGGGCGCCCTCCCTTTGTCGGCACTCAGCGAGAGAAAATTCGTCAGATCCTTTCCGGCGATATCAACATGCTGTATCTAGAGTGAGCTTACAGCGGAGGCGCTGGTAGAATCTTCGGCAAATAATCCTGGAGTTTGGGGCTTCTTCACATCAGACAGAGCGTGGTCATGTGTAACTTTTGTATGGTCTGCGCAGGAAGGCAGGCGTATCCGACGAGGCAAAGTCCTTCGTTACGCAGTTATTAACAATCAGTCCCCAGTAAGGACCAAATGGCTATTAAAGCTGTTTCATGGTCTCATGTGGGTAGATGGTACTCAGATGCAACATTGCGTTGATGCGGCTGTGTATAATTGCCTCCGCAGTAACCGTCTTACCCCGCAACAAGCACTGGAGCACGTAAGCCAATTGAAAACGTCCTTGAGCCGTGCACTAAGAATCAGCTCAGAAGGTGCGCGGACATTAAGTGCGTGTATGAGCCCCGGGAATATCCAACTGCGCATATCATGGCTTGCCTCCAACAACGGGGCTTGACCTGCAAGGCCGTCCGGTTGCCGTGTCAATTGCCTTCAGCCCTGGCTCTTCGGACAGATGCTCGCACATCAACCATTTCCTCCTGCCTGCATAACTGGGTGCGTAGGTGCACCATAAGTAGCTATAGGAGGCAGCTCTTCATGCTCGGGCTTCCAGCGAGAGCAACAAGAGCAAGGCAATCAGCCGCAGGTTCCGGACCCGGAATGACACATACCTCAGCTTGCTCCGCATGTAGTCCTGGGGAATTTCGATCTCACTAACGCTTAATGCTAGGTGCTGTGGTCTTAATTATGCTTCCTCCTTAGGCTTTGCTGGTTCGCTAATAGCAGCACACTACGACGCGCTGCAGTCCTCATGTGCGCATACTGCCTCAACTCTGACCAGTGCGAGCGTGAGTTGTATAGGAGACCTACGCGATGCACTCTAAATTAACATGTTAACCATTTGTGCAGGCAGATAGTCTTGGGCTGAGGTTTGGTCCCAACAGAACACACTACGACGAGGCACTACCCAACCCAGACCGGAGGCCTCATAGGGGAAGCGCGCTCTGCGCGAAAGGTGTATTTGTGAATTGAGTCGCTTGACGTTTAGATACCAGCTGGGCTCGGCTTAGTATGACAGTTGTTTCTGGACTCTTCATTTGAAAGCGTTCTTGATCTACTCATTGCTGAGGGTCCTCCTTACTCATCTTGCTGCGCCGCTCCGGGTTCAGTGGTGGGCTCAGTGTTCGCTGGCGCCTCTCACTCCAGCGCTGGACGCCTCACAGCCGAAGACCTCAAACGGACACTGCAGAGGGAACAGCCAGAGCCTCTTGGAGACGAAGATGTGAGGCGCTTCACTCTTTCCCCTTTCCCACTCCTCCAGTTCTGTCCATTTTCCCGTGCTTCATCATGAAGTATCTAGTTTTGTCTTCCCGTAGCAACTTCCGCGTAGGGCAGAGAGAAGCATCCATGAACAGAGGAGCGCTCCTTTACAGAAAGTGCCACGCCTTCAGTCGCATCGTTCAAGCGCCTAGAGGCGCCGGACGGGACTCAGCGGCAAGCATGCATCGCCGCTTCCGTCTTGGTGCTGGCCTACGATCTGCACGCTAACCGCACGAATGAAGCAGCGATTGCTGCCCCGTTGTAGGCTATTCTCCCGAGATTAGAAGCTTATTTACAATTGTGAACATCACAACGATGTTTGTGGCTTACTTCAGGTAGAAGACATTTTTGATGCACTTGACGTCAACAAAGATGGAGAAATCATTTTCACGGGTAAGTGGTTACGTCAAGGCAGCACGAAAGTGAATAGCAAGTAGCCAGATGTAATCTCCGAAAGAAGATATCAGGCGCATACAACGAAATGAGTGATAGTTCAGAGTGCCCCGTTGGTTTATTGAAGGAGTAGCGCGGCGAGCCCTCAACTCTTCATGCTGGTGTGGATGCAGATGACCACACACTTCAGCCCGTTTGGTGAGAGGATGAGTATTCTTCCAAACAACGCTTGACTAAGTCATGCTTCGTTGCGGTGTTTGTTGCGAGAGATGCCTTACTACTGCAGTGTTCGCTGCTGCAATGATCGGCACGTTAGTGGACGCGGAGGACTCATTATTGCAGAAGGCCTTTACCAAGCTGGACGCCGATGGCGACGGTGAGATTTGCGAATGTCCACTTTTTTTATTAGGCTGAAGCTAGCGAGGGCTTTTGTTATATTTTTGGCACTAGACCAAGAATGCATTTTGAGTGCGTGTGCAAAATTTGTTTATTCGGTGAGCACAGGACGACTCTCTCTCGATGACTGCCGCTGGGCATTCGGTGGAACGCTGTTTGGGCAGAGCCCCGTTACAGCTCTGGAGCAGGAGGAAAATGAAGATGGACCTTTGGGTAGGAGCATGCATCGACTGAGTTAAACAATAACCAGCTGGAGTTTTACCTGTAGGGCGTATCCCGTTGCAATTGGAGCACCCTGACACACTGTGTTACTCAATTCACAGTCGAATGAACGTAAAAGTGTAGCATTGACCTGTTGGCGGCGTTCGCAGATTATGACCATTTCGCGGCGTTGGTTCGCGAAAAAGGGAAGCCAGTGCACCGCAGGGTGTATAAAACACGGTGCGTTGATGCCCTACTTTTTCAGTGCTGAGCAGAGACCTCCAGAGATTCCCAAGCCCTTGCAGCTGGTTTCTCCATGCAATACCAGATGCCGTGAGCAGCATTGCATCCGTGGAGAAAGCTGACCTTTTTGTGGCGTGCACGTTGTGGCAGGTAAGAAAGACCCTTGACCTTTATGTTGATACTTGTGAAGGGTTCACCCTCCCTGTTGATTTCGCTTTATTAATTGTTCATTGTATTGCAGACTCGCAATCGATCGCACTCAGAGTGAGCCACACGGCGGTGAATGCCCTGTGCACCACCAGTGGGTAAGTATGCACTCGATCACTCCAACAAGTCCTGCTGTGGCAGGTGGATCAGATGGCACAGGCGTGCTAAGGGAGAGGAGTCAACCTCAACGCGATTCAGTGGAGATTCCTGAGGATCAGCGGCGGCGGGGAGCCGGTAATGGTTGCGCAACTTCATCAGCTTCTGCTGGTGTTGTTCCACTCGCATCTTTGTACCCTCCGTCGAAACAAAAATCTTCCGCAGCACCACCAAATTGAGTGTGCGCTCGAATTGCGATGCTGCCTGAGCTTTTACCCTAGTACTAACGGTGGCCTGCAGGGCTTGCACTCCTAACAATTACGGATGTGTCGCTTCACGCGGAACCGCCATTCCTGAATTTGCAAACCCGCTGAGTAACAATTTCTTTCAGCAGGCCCACAAAGCAACAGCAATTTATCACGGAGCGTATGTTTGATGGCACGCTTCCGCTTAGAACTGTCTCCCTAGCTAGTTCGCGTAAAGGCAGGAGTTCGAGTTCCTTCTTTTACAGTCTTTGGCGCATGTAGCATAATTGCGGAGTGGTCGTGGCAATCTAGGATACTTCTCCAATTTCTCCTTCTCCAGCTGCAGATTATCAAACAGCTGGCACTTGCGTGGCAATACGTTCAAATGTAACTTGCTTAAGGGCGCTTGCCAGCTTCGAACCAGAACTTGCAGGGGACGGGAAGGGCTAGCAGATTCCAGCACACGTTTTTCCAGTTATCCGATTATTTCTTAATGCTGGGATATCCCTTACTCCCTTACACAATTGGGCGAAAATTCACTTACGAAAGAGGCTATAAATTAGTAGACAAGGGCATAGTGCTGCCGGTCTCTCTGTCTTGGTTGCCACCTACGTTAGTTCACCTTCCGGCGCAGGTTGCGTAGGAATAGTGAATGAAGTGAAAGAGGGAAAAGCAACACTGAGCTTGCAACTTCAAGGACTGCTGGGTTAGCTAAATTCTCGCTATTTCCAGTGGTCCCACCCCTGCCGTCCCCGTCCCTTACAAGCAATTATTTCACCACTGTCCGCCTGTAGCCATTAGCAACCATGACAAATCACCATCCTCTAAATGAACGGTGGCCCACAATGAGTTAGAGGCGAAGTGGCCTGTTTTCTAGCGAGTTTTCCATCATTTTGAGCGGTGGCTTTCTGCCTTCAGCTTGCGGGGAGAGTCAGGTCACTTAGTGCCGAAGATCCGCTTTTCCCTTTCAACTATTACACCTTTGCCAACTGAAAAAAAAATATTGTTAGTACCCAAATTGCCTAATTGGAAAAATTAGCAGCTTCAGGTAGTCAATAGACTCTTAAACAATGAGCGTAGGTCTAAAAAGGCGCCGCAGACCGCCACCTGCCACCGAACCACACTCGAGACCCAGCGGCCACTTGAGGTCTCTGGACTTCCGCAAACCGGTACACTGACGCCTGTCTCCTTCACTCAGACTATTCTTTTGATTATCTGAAATCCATTAATCCAACTTAAATCTTGCAGCTTTCTAGTGTTCGCCTTGGCGAATGCTGTTGAGCATTGGGTGGAAAAGTTCATCACAGCATTAATGACGACTTGCCGCCACATCAGTCCCCGCCCGTGTCAGAACCCTTTCCTTCCTTTTCCAACAGAGGTGAAGAACCATTATTCTTTTTACAGCTACTCGTCTACTCAGAAGAGATTGAAACTGATCCATTCTCATGGAAGCTGGACTATTTTCTGCGTGACAGTTCGAGTTGCAAATCGGCTAATAACTGCAAGAAAGGTACAGTCTTCCCAGACTCCACCCCTCCATCTATTACCTAGGCCTGCAAATCTGATCCGCTGGCTGATCTTCAGGAGTTGCGCCGGTCAGCATGAGTTCACAAAACGCAACGTCCTTCGTAAGTGTACATTATATCTGGTTGGTTCCGCCTGAGTC
This sequence comes from Eimeria acervulina, assembly GCF_000499425.1. Lineage (NCBI taxonomy): Eukaryota > Apicomplexa > Conoidasida > Eucoccidiorida > Eimeriidae > Eimeria > Eimeria acervulina. The sequence goes on from NW_013549707.1 coordinate 33,411, forward strand.
GTGAGATGCTCTACGGTGTCCTGCCATGTCTTCAATGCAGGCTTTGTCTCCGGTGCACGAACTCCAGCGGAGAAAGTGGCGATCTCAACGTCGCTTCAACTCGGGCTTGCCTACCTCTGAAAAGTAGGTGATATGCTTGGCCCAAGTGATGGGTTAAATAAGAATTCTCGTGTGCTATTTGAGCAGGGGCATGCAAAAAGTGGTCAACTAAGCTATTATGGCTTTGTATCCACTCCCTTTTGGCACTTTCTTTCATTTTTTTTCCAGTCACTCAGCACTTTTGATTCTGCCTTTGCACTGCTTTTTCGCTGCGCAGCTGGTACACAGCATCGGGTTGTTCAACGACCAACTAGCAGACCCCATCATCGACCTATCATGGATCGTCTTCCCGATCCCGCGGTGCAGCACTCGACTGCCACCCCCAGTCCTTCAGCGCTACCAAGCTATGCAGGGGTGCATTGTGCCTTGATGAGATCTGAGTTACTGGAGCGGCTGCGGGTTTGCGCAGCTCTAGACAGAAGATTCTTCAAGGCCTGGTTCGATGAACTTGACATTGAACGCTGCAGCAACTTCAGCAATGTTGTAGGAGTGAGCAGTGACCTGTGCGTTCAAACAGAGTGGAACGAGGGCCTTCATACTCACGACCGTTCATGTCAGGAGGCCGACGAGGCTGCATCTCACAGGATTTCTTTTGAACTGCAAGATCTTGAAGAAAGAGAAAGAAGACTGACCGAGCATGCAAAGGCCATAAATCGTCAATACGAAGACTTAATGGCAGAATTGACCGAACCGGCGCATAACGGTGCTGTTCGTGTTTCTGGTTGCCCTGTCCCACCCGACCATCAGGCGAGGGGAATGCGACGTCTTCCCCGTATTGCAATGGTCATTTCTGCAAAGGAAGAAGAGCAAAAAAGCCACTTGTATCACCTACGGCATTGGAACGTCAACATCAGTGGTGTGAATATTCCGAGCCTTCCTGGTCTCCTTCTCGAGTTGCCTGCAGATGAGGACGTGTGAGCCCTCCAAACTGTCGCTTCTCACGTAAAATGCCAGCGTTGATTATTTCTTTCTAACGCTGGGCAGCCCTGACACAATGCGACCACGCACAGTGGCCGAATCGTTTTTGAATGGCACAATGAGTTCATTTTATAAAAGTTGCCAAGCCTTTGAGGCGGAGGGAGACAGCCACAATGAACTCGCTGTAATGTAACAAGTATAAAGGACGTTCGAACATAGTGCAAGAAAATATTTCGGCTTCTAAGTGTGCGGAAAGTATGTCAAGGGAAGGGACATCGTTGGAAACACGGATCTGGACACTCTAATAGCACTGCCAGATTCGACAAGCGTGAAGCATTAATGAGCTATGTAAAATCTCACTGGTGCAAAAGCGAGTCTGGTATGTTTCAGTTACTTTTGAGGAATCTGCTGCAGCGCACGAGCCTACTTCGTAGTATTGTACAACTATTTTCTGCAGGCGAGTTGTATAACAAAGCCTCTTGCGCCCGATTAGTGCAGTGTCCCCTTCAACATCAGCACGTCCCCACAAGCCATAGCAGCACTCCAGGTCCGGTGTCAAAGCAAAAACCGACAAAGCACAACGCTTACAGTCATCCACTTAAATAGCTAGTGCTAAAGCAGGTCACGCCGCCAAAGACTCGGTGCAGGCGTGCAGTCGAATACACCAGTAATTCACTATGAGCTGCTTACCTCGGCGGTCATATCTTTTACTTAACCGGTGTCTGCCAGCGCTTTGTCTTCTTCAGTATGCTATTTAGTACACCTGCTCTTTCTGTGTAGTGCACTCACAAGAGTCTCGAGTTGCGCGCCGAAATGTACCCGGCTTGTTTGAACAATCACAATGCAATTCACCATCCTGACTATTGGCGTAGCAATTACGCGTATAGACCTGGTTAGCACGACTATGAAAAATAGATTCGGCTCCGAGAGACGAGGCGTGTCTCTACAATGCGGGGCATGCGCACGAGCAAATAGGAAAAAACAGGTTAGAGACGTCAGCAGCCAGTTTTAACTGTCCAGAAGGGTGTGAGAAAGAGCTAATGGTGTGCTCGGAGGAGTGAGTACTAGTAGACCGTCAACAGGTTCAATTGTTTCTCCTTCGCGGAGAAGAGAAGGAAGCTTTGGACGGTACACTCCATCGGTCGCAAAGTTGTGATGATGAATATCATACAGCTGATTTGTTTGCTCCTCTTCCTTTGCGGAAATCACCATCCCAATGCAGCTGAGACGGGTCAGGCCCTGCACGGCCGGTATGTAGAAGGCGGGCGAATCAGGAGAAGAGGAAACATCGTAAGGCATGGATTGTGAAAGTTCAGCTTCTAGAGCTGCGTACTGGCGATTGAGTGATTCTTCGCGGTCGATGGCCATTTTTTCTCTTTCATCGAAATTGTGAAGATATACCAGCATCCTACGAAGTGCATCTTCCGGAGCTTCCTGGCTCGTGTTGCAGTCGAGATTCGCAGCTCCATCAGCGATCCTGTTGAAACCGCTTTCGCTGCTAGCGCCTGTTCCGCCATAGCTATTGCTGGATCGTTCTGTGTAGAGGGCATGGAAGCAGGCACGGAAAAACTCTCTGTCCAGATCAGCGCATCGCCGAAGCCTCTCTAAAAGCTGGCACCTCCTCGGTGCTGGCCGCAAAGTGGCGCGGCTTGAATATGGTGAGCGCCTGGGGCTTTCAGGCGACCCGAGCACTGCAGAATCTGGAAAACGATCCATTGCGAGCCTCTGGCCCAGTTGTCACCACCTGCGTAGCATGACAGCAAGACAAGCATTGGTCATGAAATGCGGAACACAAGCACAATAGGCACGGATTCCTCCAGGAGAGTTAAGCAAGCAAGATACAATCAGTACAATCGCATACTGGCTTAACAAAGTAGCTTCAGTGGACCAGCACACGCAAGACACGCAGAGGCTGAAGTGGTGTGTGGACTGTAGACTGTAGAGAACAAGCATTTCAAGCAAGCAGAGATATGTACAAAGGAGAAGGGCGTGTCTACAAAGTGCACATTCCGGCGGCAAGAAGTCAATCAGCAAGCGGTAGTTGCTGCTCCTGCGCCTCACTATATAGGATGTATTAAACCCAGCACGGAGAAACAGCAGTCTTGCCCCGCTCAGAAGAGCAAATACTTCACTTTAAAATGTACAAAGTGGGCCTATTTAGTCCTGATTGAAAGCTGGACAAGAGAAGATGGTGTTGCTGCAGATGCAGCTTTGAGCAACTTGATCATCTGTTTAGACCAAAGGACTTCTGACCAGTGGACTCAAGATCAAATATCTAGTTGAACGAAAGACAGCGGCAAATCCTGTGTGTTTCGTTAAATTAAGAATACTAAACATATTCACGGAATGTGTGTAAGGAACGTGAGAGCAAACTAGGCAGCCATTTGCCCTTGCCGTGAAGCCTCGCTTGGCTCTCCTATCGAGGGTGTGTCGGTGGCCAGCGGCCCATTTTCTGGTCCCGTCTCGTGCTCAGCCTGCTCCTTCTTGCATTTCAGGTTCTATACTAGGTTTTAGAACAATAAATCAACAAACAATTTGTACTGTGCGTTTAATTTCGCACGAGTCTTCAATAATTATGGGTTTTTATCTGGCGACGGAGGACTGTAGGGCCGCTCCTCCTTGCCCGAGTGACCTGCAAGGGTTTGCCCCCATATAGCTGCAGCGTACGAAAGATCTAAAAGAAGAATTTATTGAAACATAAAAAGTACAGTTATCATGTTGAATTGCACACAAGCGTATTTTGCGGAGTGTGTCCGCTCTGGTGGATGGTCACGTGCAGGTTTTCGGAAGCAGCCGACGCCGTCAGCTGCTGGCGTTCGTGCTGACCGCACACATTTTCAACAATCCTGAATGCATTAATGCCTTTAACAGGAACAGCCAATCTATTCTAGCCCTATGAGGCGGTGTCTTTTGTGGTAGCTAAGACCGCAACGCGCGTTACAGGGGCAGTAGCTGCAAAACAGCTTCCAGCTGGCCTGGGCATGGTTGCTTAAAAGGGCGCGTTCGACTAAACAGTAACGACACCTGTGAGCACCTAAGAACCATCAACCAAAGATAATCTTTGCTCTATTCAATTACTAGCGGGCAACTCGTGGTGCCTTCCCCAGGCGCCACGCGCTGCCTTCTCCTCCGGTACGCAAGACATTTCCTAATAGGAGGAAAATAGCTGGTATTTATACAGGTAAAACAGATTATATGGACGAACATTGCTAGTAATAACATGGCGAGAAGGAGCTCGGCGTGTGAAAGACGGCACTATGAGCACTATTAACGGAGAACCCCAGAGACAGGACTGGTGACCGGACATTCTGTGCCTCCCTTTGCGTGCGCGGGTGCTACTGCTGCGGCGCTTGCAGTTAAGCATAAATGCGCAGATGCACGGATTTGCTGCTATCAGCAGGCAAAAAAATATACAAGTGGTGGCGAAGGGTTATTTTCTAAACGAATGTCTGTACAAGACCTATTATATGGCAAGCTGCCGTTTGTTCATACTGTTGCAGGAAACCTAAACGGAAATTCCCTTAAATACATGTTGAAAGCAGCCTAAAGAGAGCAAATGAGAGAAGAAGCTTGGTACTAACATCAAAAACACACTGCTGGCCCCTTACGGGAGGGCCCACGGAATGAGCGCCACTGCCAGAAGAGCAACACCTGAGTTGCAGTCAGTCGTTGGGAGGGAAGTCGCCGGGCGGTTGCTGCAGAAGTCTTGAGGGACAAACAGCAGCAGTGCCTGCATGCAGTGTGGCTGGAGTTGCCGCACCGACTTGAGCAGCAAACAGATCAAGGTGCTCATTAGAGCCAGTCCTTTGCCGCTTCAACCTGCTGTCCCGTTCACGCCAAGGAAGTGCTTCATCGCTAAATTCTTCCGCTTCGTTTCCACTGCATAAGCAGTGACTGCGGCTTTCTTTCACACGGCTAACTGAGAACTGCTGCTGCTGCTGCTCATGCTGCTGCTGCTGGAGCTGCGGTTCAAACGTATCCAGGTCCAGGAGAGCAGAACGCAGGTGAACGAACTCACGGCGGAGCACTTCCTGCCTCTGTTGTCGCCCTGCTGCAGAAGACTTCTCAGCCTCCCCTGCAGTTGCTTCAGATTCCGCTTGCTGCAATCTCAGAGCAGCAGATGCAAGACACGCGACCAGCATGTCTCTGCGTCTCTTCCGCTGAAAGCTGCCCCTGCGGAGACCCACTGCTTGCTCGCCTCCATCCCAATTAGCCATAGCTGCTCCTGCGTGAGCTGCTGCTGCATGCAGCAGCAGCTCTCCGGCGGCAGCCGGGCTCTCCGCCGGAGCTAGCCTGTTCCGTGCTGCTGGCGCCCCCCATTCTCTTGCTGCAGCGCTGCCACTGGCCTTGGGGCCCCCCGTGCCTGTGTCCCGAGTTGCTTCGGCGAACCTGGGCTTTCTTCCAGCGGCACTGCCTGGTAGTGGGTCTTGTTGGTGGTGCTGTTGCTGTTCCTGCTGTTCTCTTGCTGCTGCAGCCAAACCAAAGGATGCCTCTGCGACTGGTGCTGCTGTGGCGAAGGGTTTTTGCTGCTGACGCATCAGCAACGAGCCGAGGTGACAGCAGCACATTGCCTTGATGTAGGCAATTTCAGCTACGATATCCTGAGACCAGCTTTGTGCCAATTGATGCTGCAGCAGCAGCTGCTGCAGCAGCGGCAGTAACTGGATGGCTCTGGAGACACGCCCCAGCAGCAACTCTACCATCGCGACACGGAGCTGGAGGTACATATATAGGACCGGCTTCTGTAGTAGCAACGCGGCTGCAGCTTCCCGCTGCAGCTGCTGCAGGAGCTCCAAACCCGCGGGGCTGATGCTTCTGCTGCTGGCTCCCATCGCCGCCAGTGCGTCCAGCTGTATGTCCAGCTGCAACAGCAGCAAAAATTCCCTGTGTGGGGTGGCCTGAAAGCAGCAGGCACAGCTCGGCGAGTCTGCTCCTGCTGATGCAACAGAGAGCGCTGATGGCTGCAGTGCGGACACCCCAGTGCAGCAGCAGGAGCGCAGCAGTTGCTGCATGTGCAGCAGCGGTAGCTGCTGTCGGGCAGAAGCGGCCAGTAATATGGACTGCTGCAGCAGCAGAGCCCTCGCAGCGCCCGGCGTTGCAATAGCATCAGCACGCAGATGTGTAAACCCCCAATAAGCAGCAAACAAGGCAGATCCCCGGCTTTCGCTTGCTGCAGCAGCAGCGGCAGCCTGAGTCAGGGCTAGCTCTCCATCTGCTGCAGCTTTGTGCAGCCGCAGAAGCTGCCTGTACACCTTGTCTGCTGCTGCTGGCTTGGTTCCTCGCGTTGCTCTATCGACGAGCTGCATTGGGAGGCCCCCCCTACTCCAGTGGCAGGCTGTTGCTGCAGCTGCTGAAGCAGCCTGCACTGCAGCGAGGAAGGGACAGAAGCTGTTGCAGCGGAGCTGAGGAGCATAGAGGCACTGGGCAGAGCGCAGAGCCCCTAGCGGTAAGATGCGCGGACAGTTGTAAGCTATCTGCAGCAGCAGCAGCAGAGCAGCAGCAGCCGTATCGCCATCCATTCCTGCATGCAAAGAATCTCCAAGTTCTGCTACATTCGTGTGCAGGGCCTTATGACCACACTTCCTGCTGTAGCTGCTGCAAGTGCTGCAGCTACTGGTGCAGGTTTTTTCGCAATGCCAGCCCATTCTGCCTCCCCTGCAACTAACTCGCCTCTTGGCCTGGCAAGAGCCCCCAGGCCAGCCGAACAAATTCATGGTGCGGCGCAGCAACTGCAGTAGCAGCAGCCTCAGTTGCACTGCTGCTGCTGCAGGCGGCTGCTGCTGCGTCCCCCAGCAGCTTCCGACCAACACGTAACACCGCAGCAGCAACACCTTGTTGCGAAGCTCAGCACAAAGTCGATACTGCTGCTGGCGGCCTCCACAGGTGTCTCCCAGCGGATCGCCAGGGATTTTGTTGCTGCTATCGCTTCTGCTGCTGCTGCTGCTCAAGGCGTCGAAGGAAGACCAAAGGGAAGCCATGAGGCGAGCGCATGCATCCCCTATTTCAAAAAAGCATGAGACAGCCTCTTCGGCTGCAACAGCAACAGCTGCTTCCGGTGTTGCTGTAGCTACCCGAGGCAGACGCCGCTGCAGCAGCTTCTGTTGCACGGCAGAGACATCTGCATGCGGTACTTCAAAGCGGAAAGACATTTCATCCCCTATTTCTTCTTCTCCCGCTGCTGCTGCTGCTGCTGCAGCGGAACTTGACTCGGTTGCTGCTGAGTCGCCTCTAAAGCCAATAGGTCTGCTGCTGCCAAGGCGCCGTCGCTGCTGCTGCTGCTGGAGCGAAGCTACTGCTGCAGTGTATCTGGTCATACACTCCAAATGCCACTTAGGCCTCGTTAGTCTGAACGGCTCCGCTACATCTGGGCCAGTTAGCAGCAAACCAGCAGCTGCAGCAGCAGCGGCAGAATCAGCCACCTCAGCAGCTGCAGCAGCCAATGCTGATGGATTTCGGCAGGCCTCCACAGAAGGCCGTAACAAGCAACAACTTCTGAGACAGCTGCTACTGCTGCTGGAGCTGCTGCTGCCGCTGCTGCTGCTCCTGGAACTGCTGCTGCACGCCGCGTTGTCCGCGCAGGCGCAAATGCTCGGCCCCGCATCTCTGCCGGCAAATTGGGTTGCTGCCTCAGCTGCTGGCGGTGCAGATGGTGACTGGGCTGCTGCTGCTGCTGCTTGAGCCCCTCCTGAGAAATTATATGTGTTCCCCTGCAGCTGACAGTGCTGTTGCTGCTGCTGCTGCTGGGGCGCACTGGAACACTGCTGCACCTGCTCCAGCAGGCCCTCCATTTGCGAGATGGGTTCTTGAATTTCCTGCTGCACGACGCCTCCCTGCTGCTGCAGCTGCATATGCTGGACGTCCCACTCCTGTTGCTGTGCCTGCTGCTGCTGCTGTTGCTGCTGCTGCAGCGGCTGTGTGGCAGCGACAAGCTGCAGGTGGCGTATTGCTGACTTAAGAGCTTGCAGCAGAGTTGTGGGGTCTGCAGCTAGCTGCCCCACGAGCTGAGGGTGGCTCTGCAGCAGCAACGCGAGGTGCAGCGAGATGGTGCCTACAGCATTCAGAGACAGCAGAGCAGGCCAGGGGGAGCTGCTAGACAGCAGCATTAGCACTCCTTCCGGTCGTCCTGCTGATGCTCCTGCTGCTGCTGCTGCTTCTGCTGCTACTGCTGCCGAAGGAGGTACCCAACCACCAGCAGCAGCTACTGCTGCCGCAGCTCTTTGGCTCGCCGTAGCTGACCCAGCAGAATACAACCCAGCAGTACCTGCTGCTGCGTTAGCTGTTGCTGCGTTTGCTGCTGCTGCTGCTTCCGGGGCTGCTGTGTACTGCAGCAGTTGTGCTGCGTGTCTCAAGGCGATCAGCAGCAGCTGCATCGCAGCAACATAGTTGTGTTTACCCAGCTGCAGCAGCGCTGCAGCCAATGCATGCGAGCTTGCAGCGCCGCTGCTGCCGCTGCCTTGAACCATATTCCTAAACACAAAACAAAGAGCGCAGCATAAGGCTTGCAATACATCACAGCTCCTCCCGCCATCCCCTATAAAGTTGCAGCATGCGGACCTCTCAGAGACTTCCTGCTGCTGCTGCTGCTACTACTAATACTGCGCCAGCTGCTGCTGCTGCTGTTGCTGCAGCTGCTGTTGCTGGAGCTGCTGCAGCTCGTGAGGCGTGTCTATCTTTTACAACTGCTGCTAGATCCGCTGCTGCTACTGTTGCTGCCGCTGCTCCTGTTGCCTTACCCTGCAGCAGCCGCAGCCTCGTCTAGACGCCCCAAGTGCAGCAGCACAGCAAATACGTTCATGTTGATTTGCTGCAGCAGCGAAAGGGCTCTTTGCTTCTCAAGGATCGCGACGCCGCCGCGGCTGTTGCTGCTCCTGCCTTCGTTGCTGCTGCTTGTGCCCGGCAGCAGCTGCAGGCTGTGGGTAGCTACAGGCAGCAAGCCCGCAGCAGCAGCAGAAGCAGCGCCTTGCAGCCCCAAGGAGAGCCAAGCAGGTACTGCCGCCCTTATTGCTGCTTCCATCAGTTCTGGCGAGCCGCAGGGCCCAGCAGCAGCAGCAGCAGCCGCTGCTGCTGCTGCTGCTGTTAGCTCCACTTCACTTGCAAGCTCAAGGGCCTCCTCACCACCCCCATGCTGCAGCAGCAGCCGCTGCTGCAGCAGCGCAGTGGGGTAGCATTGTAGAGGAGGTTTCGTGCCCCCGCTGTGCTGCTGCTGTCGCAGCTTCTCCAGCTGCTGCTGCTGCTGCTGCAGCTGCTGCTTGTGGAGCTGCTGCAGCAGCTCGAGGCCCTCGTGCAGCGGAAGGCAGTGCGAAAGCCTGCCAGAGAGGAGACCTGCGGTCCCTCGCTGCAGCAACAGCAACAAACAGCAGCAGCAGACAAAAGAAGCAAACACACGCGGTAGTCGTGAGAATACCCACTAAACCCTCAATGGCGTAAGCAGCCAGCAACAACCAGCAGCAGCAAGCCAGCAACAAACAGACAAACGCAAGCAAACAAACAAATCCTTACCTGCGAGGCAGCCTCGCTATACCTCCCTCCTGATGCATGCACCTCAGCGGACCCCACATCCCGACAGCAGCAGCAGCAGCAGCAGCAGCAGTCCCCTTGTTTACACCGTAGCAGCTCCTGCTGCTGCCCGTCGTTGCTCCTGCTGCGAGGAACTTCATGCCTGAGGCAGCCGCGTGCTGCTGCTGCACCTCTAGAGCGACAACCCTTGAGCCGCTGCTGCTGCTGCTGCTGCTGACTCCATTCATGCTCCTGTTGCTGCATTGCCTCTGTAGCTGGAGCAGCAGCTGCTGCCGCTTCAGCTGCGCCTTGTACCCCAACAAGGCGCCGTGTTGCAGCAGTTGTTGCATGCACGCAGAACCCCGTCAGGCCTGCTGCTGCGCCTGCTGCTTGTGCTGCTGCTACGTCTGCTCCTTGTGCTGCTGCTGCGTTTGCTCCTTGTTCTGCCTTTGTAACTCAGCAAGCCAGTTCGTACAGGCTCCCGCAAGATCTGCTTCTGACGCCACGACATTGGGGCGCTGCTATGCTTCTGCTGCTGCTGCTGCTGCTATGCCTGCCGCTGCTGCTGCTGCGGTGATGCTGTGGGGCCCAAAAATTCCTTAAAACATAGCTGTCATTACACCTGCCACCTTGCTGCTGCTGCTCCTGATTCTGCTTTTGCTGCTGCTGCCGGTGCCACAGCTGCGGCTGCATCTGCTGCTGCGCCTGCAGCTGCTGCCAACCACCACACTACTACTGCTGCTGGTGCTGCTGTTGGCAATGCGAGACGCCCGCAGCCAAGGGCCTTGCTTCTGCTAGCGCCGTAAGTATCCCTGTGAATCCTTTAGTGGCGTCCCTAGCTCGCTGTTCTGCAGCAGCAGCAGCAGCAGCACCTCCAAGCAGCAGAACCGACCGCAGCAGCAGCAGCGCCTCGGTAGGACGGCCCTTCGCTCTCAAGCGTAGGAAGAAGCAGCCTCAGGTGCCGAGCAGGTGTAGCACGTCTACTGGCTGTGCAGCTGTTTCTGCTGCGGCGGTTGCTGCTGCTCCTGCTGCTGCTGCCGCTGCTGCCGCCTGGCTGTCTGCTGCAGCTACCTGCAGCAGCAGATACTCACGCAGGGGCCCTCTGCGAAGCTCTCTGTGAAGCTGAAGCAAAAGCAAAAGATGACTCCTGAATCTGAGTAAGAAGTGGCTGTGTATAAAGGCTCAAGGCCTTTGTCCAGCTGCAGTCTTGGGGCTCCTGCTGCTGTTGCTGCTGTTGCTGCTGCTGCTGCTACAGCTGCCTTGTCCTCTACAGTCTCTGTCCCATTAGGCACATGCAGAAGGCAAAAAAACAAATTTTAAATAGGGGGAGGCTCCTTTAGCTTGCTGTCTGAGGAGGCGCTCGTGCAGCGGAACAACAAACCCCACCCCCGACCGCCCCGTTGGGGCTGCTGCTGCTGCTGCTGCTGCTGCTGCGGCTGTTGCCGCTGCGGCAGCGACGGTGGTGGCTGCTGCTGCTCTCAGCAACCGATAGCAACCGCTAAGTTGCTCTCTCTGCTTGTAGACAACAGATCTCAGCCCTCCCTGAAGGGCAGCAGCAGCAGCAGAGGCGCTGCTGCTGCTCGGCCTCCTGTCCGTACCGCTGTTGTGGAGTGCCTCACAGAATAGCAGCAGCAGCCGCCACCGCAGCAGCATCAGCAGCATCAGCAACAGCAGCAGCAGCAACAGCAACAGCAGCAACTGCCAGACGCATTCATGCCGCACAGCCCACTGGGGGCCCTAGGGGCCCCCGCAGCCGACGGCTGTGGAAGACCCCCGGGCGCGGCAGCTGTGAGTGCAAAGCTGTGTGCTGATCTGAAGGGGGGGCCCGCAGAAGCAGCAGCTGCTGCCGCAACATCACCAGCAGCAGCAGAAACATCAGCAGCAACAGCCATTTTGTGGGAGGAAGAGCTTAGCAGCGACCAGGGCCTTTGTCTGCTAGACCTGCAGGTACGATACTTTAGATATATGCTGTTACTAGCTCTGCTGCTGCTTCTGCTGCTTCCTGTGCTGCTGATGCTGCTGCTTCCTGTGATGGTGCTGCTGTTGCTCCCCCTGCTTCTGCTGCAGTCAGCGTCCGTGCGCATGCGCTACTAAACGCCTTGGTAAATAGAGGAGATGGCAGCAGAAGGGGTCATCTGCTTGTTGCTGCTCTGTTGCTACTGCTGCGGCTCTTGCTGCTGCTGTGCAGGGTGAGGCCCTTATGGCCGTTCAAGCGTCTCCGGGTGCAGCAGCAAAGTTGGTGCCGCTTCAGGCCTCTGTGGATGGAGAAGGAGAGAAACAGCAGCAGCAGGAGCAGCAGAAGCAGGAGGGTGATGGCTGCGAGCTTTGGGGGCTAGTGCGTTGGCCGTCTGCTGCTGCTGCTGCTGCTGGCAACAGCGGCAGCTGCTGTTTGCATGTGGGGGGAGACAGCCTCGAAGGAAAGGTTAGCCCCTTTGCTTCTGCTGCAGGTTCGGGGCCTCTGGCTGTGCTGCGACGCGTGTGGCGGCCGTTGCTGCTGGATCTCGCGGGGTGTACGTACACCTCAGCAGCAGCAGCAGAAACACAAGCTTGGGAGCTTCAAGGTACTGTTGAAAAGACTCTGTCCTTCTGTGGCCCTCCAGTGCTGAATCCTTTTAAGGAAGTCTTTGCTGCGCAAGCAGCAGGCGAGGTACCGCAGCAGCAGCAGCATGGGACAGCAGCAACACCAGGTCCTGTTGCTGCTGCTGCTGTTTCCACGGCCGAGGCAGCAGCTCCTGATGCACCCGACAGCGACGCAGTCTGGCTCATTGCGGCTTCCCCTCTGCTGCAGCAAATGCAGGGGTCGTGGCAGCTGCTGCAGCTGAACGGTGCGCTGCGCGAGGAGCTGCAGCAGCAGCATCAACAGCAGCGGCTGCTGCTAGTGAAGGGGCGGCCTGCTGTACTTCCTCCCCCTCCAACTGCTGCGCAAATGCGCGAAGAGAGCGAAGCTGTTGTCTGCTGCCGCAGCTGCACTTTCAAGCTCTCTCAGAACACCATAGACGGAGAGGTGCTGGTATGCTACAGAAGTGCTGCAGCAGCACCTGCAGCAGCAACTGCAGCATCCGCTCCAGCAACAGACCACCAGGTCATGCTTCTGGACGATGACAGCAGCAACGCCAGCAACAACGGCAGCAACAGCAACAGCAGCAGCAGCAACGGCACCAGCAGCAGCAGCAGGGAAGGCAGCCAAGGGGTTGCAATTATGGGTGTGTGCAGGTCGGTGCTGCAGCTCGAAAAGTCGCGCGGCCGCCTGCAGCAGGTGCAGCAGCTGCTGCAGCTGCCGCTGCAGCAGCTGCTGTCTGTACACCCGGACGCAGTGCCAGCAGCGGCTGTTGCTGCAGGCCGCACGGTGCTGCCTTCTACTTTGCTGCTACAGCAGGTGCAGGCTTCACCAGTGGAGATTGCAGCACTTCTCTTGGGTGACGCTGGCCTCTCGTTTGAAGCCACCGCATCAGCAGCAACAGCAGCAGCAGCAGCAGGAGCATCCTCTGCTCAGCAGGCATCGTCTGAGGCAGCGGCAAATCTGCAACAGCAGCATCTGTCTGAGCTGCTGCAGCAGCTACCGCCTCTGTGGGGTGAGCTGCCTTCTCCCTCTTCTGGAGTTGTTCTCTTCGATCCCGATATTGGTGGGTACTTCGTTGTCTCTGCTGCTGTGCTGCGCAAGTGGGTGCTGCGCATAGCTGACTGTCTGGCCCTGGGCAGCAACAGCAGCAGCAGCAGCAGCAGCGAATGGTTTAGCGTTGGCTGGGCGTTGGATGCCATCGAAGAGTGCGTGCAACAGCACGGCCTTGTCGTGCCGGGGCTGCGTATACACCCCAGTAGAGCAGCAGCAGCAGGGGGCAGTGCAGCAGACAGCGAGCAGTCTCCTCGGCTATCCGCTGGTTTGCTGCTGCAGCTGCTGCGGCATTTCTGTGATGTGCGCATTCCCCAGCTGTGCTGCAGCAGCCACCCGACCGCCTTGGGAGACAGCTGCCCCCCTCTCGGGACAGAAACAGGTGCTGCAGCAGCAGCAACAGCAGCAGCAGCAGCAGCAGGTGGAGAAGGGGACCTGGTAGATGTGATGAGCGCTCTAGAAGGGGTGCTAAAGGACTCCGAAGCAGCAAAGAAGGCGAAGGTGGCAGTAAGCCTGCTGAAGCTGCATGCGCTGCTAGCAGCAGAGACTGCAGCAGATGTGGGGCTGCTGCTGCAGCTGCAGTTCGGCATTTTATTCCCTCTTTCTGCTGCAGTTGCTGCAGCAGATATCAAGAAGTTCTGCATCGCCTTGGGGAGAAAGTGGCAGCAGCTGCCTCTAAAAATCGTGCAGTGGGGGGAGAGGCATCTGGAGGCCCGCGTAGCAGCGCTGAGGGTTGCTGCTACTGCTGTTGTTGCTGCTGCTCAAAGCCAACAGCAGCAGCAGGAGCAGCAGCTGCAGCAAGAGAAGGCGGTGCATGAGTTGTTGCTGGCAGCAGCAGACCACATCCCTTTGCTCTCTCTGTGGTTTTGCAGACAGCAGCTGCAGCAGAAGCCGGGCCCGCTGCTCTCTGCTGCTGAGCTGCTGCGCTGCTGCTGCTATGGCTTCCCTGACCTTCGTACGGATTTCAAGCACCAGCAGTCTCCTCCCAGGTGTCTCCTCTACCCTACGCGTACACCAGATGGGATTGCTGCTGGCCAGGAGGCAGCAGAAGCAGCTGCGCGCCTGTGGCTTGCTGCGGCAACCGCAGCAACTGCTGCACCAGGCCTTGCCTACAGCAGCAGCAGCAGCAGTAGCAGTGAGTTCGTTGCTCTTTTACCTGATGCAGGGGAGAGACGGGCCTTCTTGCAGGGCATGCTGCTGTCTCCTTTGAGGGGTCAGTTCGCTGCTGTCGAGGGACAGCTGCTGCTGCTGCCTGCTGCAGCGCTGCCGGAGACTCCTAGAGAGCGCCTTGTTGCTGCTTTTGCTATCAAGTCTGTGTGGAGGGAAGAAGAGCTGCAGCTGCTGCTGCGCCCTTGCCGCTTCAGCAGCGGAAACAACCAGGTGCGTTGCTCTCTAGTAACTGCAGCAACACCAGCAGGTGCTGCAGCTGCTGCTGTTGCTGCTGCCGTTGCACCAGCAGCTGCTGCTGCTTCCATTACTGCTGCCACAATAACGATTTCGTTTCGTGGGTTTATGCTTTCGCTGTCTCTATTCATCTGTGCGTGGCCTTTGCTGCTGATGCTGAAGTTGCTGCTGCTGCTGCTGCTGTTGCTGCTGCTGCTGGTTCAGGACTTAGCAGTGAAGTTGGGGGCCCCCCCTGCCATCTATTGCTTCGTCTTCCAGACGGAGTTATCAGCAGCAACGAAGGAGCAGGTTACCTCCTTCAAATCTAGAAACGTCCCCCTACCCTACTGGGAGCTAGGCTAGGCTGATGCTGCGCACCGTAGCAGCAGCAGCAGCAGCAGCAGCAGCAGCAGCAACAGCAGCAGGCAGGGACGCTGACTTGTTTCCCCGCTTGCTGCATGCGCTCCTGCAGTTGAAGAGACAGAGAACAGGTCGACGTCCTTCCCCTTCTTGGCTGCCCAGCTACGTAGCCAGCTAGCTGGCTAGCTAGCTAACTAGCTTGCTGGCTAGCTAGCTAACTGGATAGCTAGCTGGATGCAGTGTGGAGTGGCTAGCGAGTCCGCTAGCCACCTCGGCGCGCATCGCCTGAACTGCAGCTGATAGCCAAGTTGTTGAGGTTTCGATGTAAGGCGGAGAGCCCCTGGTAGAGCAGCTAGCTAGCCATAGCTAGCTATGCGGGCTGCTGCCACTGCACCTATGCGCTGCAGCAGCAATGAGCGGCACTCTAGGACCGATTCTCAGCTAGCTAGCCAGAAGACTCACAGCTAGCCAGCTAGCTAGCTGGGGGTTAGTTATACAGCTAGCTAGCTCTAGGGCTAACTGCGCAGCTATCTAGCTGAGAGACTCTATGAAGGAGGCTAGCTAGAGAGAAGCACTGAGGCATAGCTAGCTGTGTCGCCAGCATGGGGGGCAGCTAGCAATGTCTCCAAGGACGGGGCTGTTCCGGTGCATGCATACTCGCGTGAATGCTGCAGCGGAGCAGCAGCAACAGCAGCAGAAGCAGCTGAGGCCGCACAGGAGTTATTAACAGCAGCTGCTGCTGCTGTAGTTAGCTAGCTGTAGCTAGATAGTAACAGTCTGTACTGCCGCTCAGCCCCAGGACTGAACATCGCAGGAAGGATGAACGTGTCTTCTTGGTGCTGAAGTTGCTGCGGCAGTTGCTGCGGTTGCTGCTGCTGCAGCTGCAGCACCACACAAGTCGGGTGAGGTGGCCCCATTTTCGCTGAATTACAGCTGATATTTCGTCCAGACAGCAGCAGCAGCAGCAGCAGCAGCAGGCTGTTCTTGAGGAGATAACCTCGGGGAGAGATCCGCCGCAGGTCTCGCGTCCTTGCTGCTGATCTGCTGCAACAGCTGCTGCTGTTCCTTCTGCTGTTGCTGTTGCCGCTGCTGCTGCTGCTGCCGACAAACCAATGCCCCCACCCGTGCGGCTGCCCCCCCCTAACCAGCGGTCTGGTGTAGCTTTGCAGCCTTAGCAGCAGCAGAGGCTTTCTGGTGTATGCCGACGGTTTTTATGTTTAATTACTGTTGCTGCAGCATCTAAAGATATTTTTTCATAAAGTCGTCAACAAATAATGGGGAAATAGCCATATTTCGCGCAACCGATGTTCTGTGCTGCTGCTGCTGCTGCTGCTGCTGCAGCGAGGCGAGGCCTTCTGCGTTTGTGTGTCTGCCAGCAACGACTTCTAGACTGCACATGGCTTTTTGTTTTCTTTAAAGGAGGTTTTTAAAGGAAGAATAAATATATACTTCAGCAGCACCGCTGAAGGTCGTTTGCAGCAGGCCTATCCCTTTGCAGCAACAGCTGCAGCAGCAGCAGCAGCAGCAGCCGCAGCAGCAGCAGCAGCAGCAGGATTTGCGCGTTCTTCCGGCAAGTCGGCGTTAGCGCAGTCCCCTGTAGCACTTCAAACTGCAGCAGCAGGAAACTAAATGAAGCAGCAGAAGCAGCAAAAACAGTAGGAGATCAGCAGCAAATTACTCTTCTGGTGTACAGACCTCGAGGCCGAGCCCCCGAGCCATCCAAAAGGAGACCCGCAACAGCAAGCTGCAGCAGCAACAGAAGCAGCAGCAAAAGCAACAGCCATAAGAGCTGCAGACAAATCACTGCAACTGCATGCGCTTCAAGGGCTCATGAGGTACACACGCAGCAGCGCCCAGACCACCTGCAGCAGCAGCAGCAGCAGCAACAGCAGCAGCAGCAGCATCGACAGCAACAGCTGCACTTAGGTAGCTGCAGATCCAGAGCAAGCTTCAGCAGCAGCCCAGTAGACGCTGCTGCTGCTGCTGCTGCAGTGGTCAACTGCAGTCTGTCTTACGAGGCCCAGGAAACCGCAAGTGCAGCAGCAGCAGCAGCAACAACAGCAACAGCAACAGCAGCAGCAAAAGTAGACGCAGCAGACATCGCAACAACAGAAGGCGCGGCAGCGGTATTAACAGCAACGGCAGCAACAGCAGCAGCAGCAGCAACAGCAGGTTCGTAACCGCGACACATTGCTGGCTGCGCGGGTCGCCACAGCAGCAGCTGCTTCTAGGTGGCATAGGAAGCAGCAGCACTAGCAGCAGCAGCAGCAACAACAGAAGCAACAGCAGCAATAGCAGCAGCAGCAGCAGTACTTGCAGCAGCAACAAATACACCACCAGCTGCATTGAAGGGGAGCAACAACGAAAATGAGCAGCACGAGCTCCTCCTTCAGTTTGCCTCATGATGCAGCAGACAAACACAGGACGCATCGGCAGCAGCCCAACCACCACTTGCAGCAGCAGCATCAGCAGCAGCAGCAGCAACAGAAGCAGAAGCATGGAGGCGCGCCTCACGTATCGATCCCTCCCCTAGTGCGGGGTGGCTCTTCCTGCAGCAGCAGCAGCAGCAGCTGCTGCCGGCGCTGCAGCTGCACCTTGCCTGCTTACACAGACGTGGTGATAGTGGGTGCGGGCCCAGCAGGTCTAACGCTTGCTCTGTCTCTGGCGCTGCAGAGGGTCTCCTTTGTGCTGCTAGATGCCTCCCCTCAGCCTCAAAACGAAAGCCGTGCTTTAGCTGTGCATGCGAGGACTTTAGAAATACTTGAGGTGTGTTCTTGCTGCTGCTGCTGTTGTTGCTGTTGTTGTTGCCGCTGTTTCTGCTGCCGCCGTTGCTGCTGCTGCCGCTGCTGTTCCTGCTGCTGATATTGGTTCTGTTGATGCTTTTGTTGTTGCTGCTGTTGCTGTTTGCTGTTGCTGCTGCTGTTACTACCGTTGCTGCTGTTGTAGGACGGGGTGTGCTGCTGAACGGGTAGCTGTCTTTTTCTTGTTGTGTCGTCGCTCTTTGTACGGTGATGCTAGCTAGCTAGCTATCTAGCCGCAGCAACAGCCGGTGCTACAGCAGCAGCAGCAACAGCAGCAGCAGCAGCAGGTTTGTTGCATTGCTTGGTGTTTGTGCTTAGGACTTGGGCGTGGCTTGCAGCTTCTTGACGCTGGGCCTGCGCTGTCAGTCGTTAGAGCTGTGGCTGAGCGGCAAGAAGAGTTTATGTGTCCCCTTTAGAGACACGGAGACAGCAGCAGCACCAAGGAGACTCCCCCCGCTGAAGGCGCTTCTCTCCCTTGCTAGCAGCATAGCAGCAGCTGCAGATACACCTGAACTGCATGCAGCCTGCAGCAGCTCCACCCCCTTTCCCTTCTCTCTCATTTTGCCTCAATCCACCACTTGCCAGATCCTCGAACGCAGACTCAACCAACTCGGACACAAGGTCTGCTGCTGCTGCTGCTGCTGTTGCTGCTGCTGCTGCTGCTGCTGTTGTTGTGGCTGGTGGTGGTATAGGTACTGCTGCTGCTGCTGTTGCTCGTGCTGCTGCTTCTTTTGGCTGCTGCTCCTCCTCCACCTGCGGTTGATGCAGTGCTAATCCTGCTGTTGGTGCTGCTACTGTTGGTACTGCTGCTGCTTCAACTGCTGCTGCTGCAAGTGCTGTGGCTGCTGGTGTTCTGTTTTGGGTGTTGCGTGCTGCTGCTGCTGCTGCTGCTGCTGCTGGGCAGCAGCTGTTGGTGTGGTGTTTTCATGGGTGTCTCTTTTCTTGTCTGTCTCCTTTTGCTGCTCTTCAGGTACACCGCCCGGTTGCCGTCTGGGAGGTGCAGGGATTTGAAGTAGACGAGCCGAGCTCCTTCCCTGTGCAGCGGCAGCAGCAACAGCGACGGCAGCAGCAGCAAAGACAGCAGCAACAGCGGCAGCTCAATGGAGGGGGAGTTGATTCACAAGGAGACTCAGACAGCAGCTCCTTCAGGTCTCCTCACGAAGCCGCAGACGACGAAGAGGATGCAGCAGATACCGAGAAGCAGCAGCAGCAGCAGCAGCAGCAGGTGCCGCAGCAGCAGCAGATGCCGCAGCAGCAAGAAAGATTTCTTCCTACTTTTGCATCACCGGGGCAGGCCAATGCCCAGGAGGGTGTGCCAAACATGTTCGGCTTTCCGGTGTCTGTACACTTCGGTCGTTATAAGCCTCGAGGGTCATCTACGGCTTCAACATCTTGCTGCTGCTGCTGCACTTCTCATTCCCCCCCTTCCTCATCTTCATCAGCATCAGCAGCAGCAGCAGCAGCAGCAGATGGGCCCTGTGTGCAGTTCGGTACAATTTGCTGCCGCTATGTTGTGGGGTGCGATGGGGCAGGCTCAGCTGTACGCAAAGCCGGGGGGATTGCTGTTGAAGAAAGAGGAGACGCTTGCTCTTTTATTGTAGCAGATCTGCAGCTGTCTCCTTCTTTGTCTGCTACCAGCAGCAGCACTGTCTCTCCAGCCTCCTCTCCTGTCTTATCCAGCAACACCCCTCCACAAACACCACACAGGGATCGTCAGCACAAGCATCAACCCTCAAGCCTCTTAGCAGGCGCTGCTGCAGCCCAGCGCTCCTTAGCCCTCGCGGCTCAACAGCAGCAGCAGCAACAGCAGCAGCAGCAGCAGCAGCGGGAGGAGCAGGAGCAGCGGCGGGAGCAGCAAGTCGAGGAGCGCCTGCTGCAACTGCCTTCCTGGCAGTTTCCGCAGCAGCAGCAGCAACAGGGGGAGGCGACAAGCTGCGAGCTGCTGAGCTGCGGAGGCTTAGAGAGCGCTACTGAAGGGCTGCTGTGGGGTGAGGGGCTTATGTATGGATTGGGAAGGAGGCTGCATGCAGCTGCTGCTGCAGCATTTGAGCCGAGAGAGACAGAAAGAGCGAGGTTGATGGCTTCAGGTAGACAAACAGCAGCAGGAGATGCTGTTGAGATACACCTCACACCCAAGGGGTTTGCCGCGTGCATTCCTATGCTCGGCACTGCGTCTGCAGCAGATGTAGCACTCGCAGCTGCAGCGGGAAGCCGCAGGAGCAGCAGCAGCAGCAGCGGCAGCCTGCGTCAGCAGCATATGCTGCAGAGGCGCAGCACCAGACCCGCAGATGCAGCAGCATTCCGCTGGAGAGTCGTGACGGAAAGGCTTCCGTCTGCTGCTGCTGCTGCTGCAGCTGCCACCCGCCCTGTAGAGTACACCAGTGCTGCTGCTGCTGCAGCAACCGCTGCTGCCGCTGCAGAGGACAGCGACCGACCTGCCAACTCCGCAAGGAGACAGGAGACGCAGGCGGAGACACAAGCCGAGCTGCTGCAGCAAGTTGAACGGGTACGCAACAGCAGCAGCAGCAGTTGCCTGGACCCTAAACCCATCAAGCTTGTTTCTCTTTAGGCATTCACCCCGTCAACAGTAGCAGTGTTGGGGTGTATCTCCTGCTGCTCCTGCTGCAGCAGCTGATATCGCTCTGCTGCTGCAGTCGTGACAGCACCTGCTAGTGCTTCTCTCGCGAATTGCTGTTGCTGCAGTGCTGACCGCTGCTGTTGCTTTTGCTGCTGCTTCTGTTGCCGCTGCAATTGGCAACTACTGCTACTGAAGATACCGTTGCTGGTGCTGCTGCAGCAAGCTGTTGCATCAGTAGCTGCTGCAGCAGTAGCTACTGCTACTGCAGCAGCTTGCTGCTGCAGCAGCAGCAGCAGCAGCTTGTGGCGTTGGTGATGGGTATCTGTTTGTTGTGTGTGTGTGTGTTGCGTTTGCTGTTTGTTGCATGCATGCGTTTGTTGTTAGATATTTGTGGGGTGTCGCGTGACTGAGGTGTATTGGGCTTCAGTGTATAAGGCAAGGACCCGTGTAGCTTGTGCTTTTAAGAGAAGACGCCTGCTGCTGCTTGGAGATGCTGCACATTCTCACCCTTCTATACTTGGACAAGGAATGAACTTAGGGATGCAGGTTAGTTGGAGACAGAGAGGAGACACTTGAAGGAATTGTCTCTGTCTCCTTTTTGCTTTTTATTTTATCGATCTTTTGCTGTATTGCGGTGTCTTACTGCTTCTTTTTATGCATTTTGTGTTTCTTTGTCTTGTTTGCTTTTTTGTGTTTTGTTCTCCTTTGTTTTCTCTTTATTGTCTTACTTTTTTATTTGTAGTTCAATTGAATTTTCTTTCTTGTCTTTTCTTGTTTTAATGTTATTTTGTTGTTGCATTCATTTGCGTGGAGTTTGTTATTATTACTTGCTGTTATTTCTCTGTCTCTTTAGTATTCGTGTGTCTCCTTCTGTGGGGCCGTGTCTTCGGCTGCCTACTGCTGCCGCTGCTGGTGCTGTCTTGCTACTGCTGCTGCTGTTCTGCAACTGCTGCTGCTGCCTCTGGTTTGCTGCTGCTGCTGCTGCAACAGAATGCCTATAACTTGGGGTGGAAGCTGGCCCGCGTGCTGAAGCAGGGGGCCTCCCCGCAGTTGCTGGATTCGTATGCAGCTGAGGCGAGAGAAGCAGCAGGTGAGCAGCAGCAGCGGCTGCAGGAGCAGCAGCTGCAGCTGCAGCAGCAGCAGTAGCAGCACACCCTTCGATTGGAGAGACACCCGACGCATGAAGACAGTTGCAGAGGGACAGATAGGAGACAGCAAATAAGCACAGAAGAGACAGGAGACAAATGCAGCAAAGGAAAAAAACTAGAAACAGCTCTGCATCATAGATTGAGGCATGTAGCACCTGTTGCTGCTATTGCTGCACTTGGTGCTGCTGCAGCTCTAGCAGATGCCTTCTCAACAAGGGCGACTGAACGCCGTTTTGTGCTTCTGCTGCTTCTGCTGCTGCTTCTGCTTCTGCTGCTCCTCCTCCTGCCGCTTCTGTTCCTGTTGCTGCTCCTGCTGCTGCTGCTGCTGCTGCTGCTGCTGCTGCTGTGCGCAGAGCAAGTTTTAGGGATAGCGGATCGTCTCTTTCATTCAATCCTCTCTACCAACACCTCAGGAGGTATAGAATACTTTCTCTATTTGTTGTTTTCCCCTTCTTTTCTTCATTTGTTTCGTTTCATGTTTCTTCTTTTGTCTCCTTTTGTCTTCTTCTGTTGTCTCCTCTTGTCTTCTTCTGTTGTCTCTTCTCCTGTCTTTCCATGTGTCTCCTTTCTTGCCTTTTCTTTTGTCTCTTGTTATTTGTGTCTCTTCTTTTGTCTCTTCTTTTGTTTCTTCGCCTGTCTCTGCTCTCCGTCTCTTCTAGTGTCTCTTCTCGCCTCTCCTTTTATCTCTTTTCCTTGTGTCTCTTGTTTCTGCATATTGTCTCCCTTACGCATTTGTTAATTATGTGCATTAATCTGTTTATTTCTTTCACCTCTTTATATTTTTTGTCGTCTCTTCTTCTAAAGGCCTCAACCAACGCCCAGCTGTATATCCTTTCACCTTCAGTTTCTCTTTCCAGGTGTACAGGCAGCTCCTTTCACGTATCTTTCCGTTGCTGTTGCTGCTGTTCCTGTTGCTGCTGCTGCTGCTGCAGGCCTTGTATCGCGTTTGCTGCTGCGGATGGGGGCTGCTGTGGCCTCGCATTTGCCCAGCGCTGCACGGAGTTTCGGGCAGACACTTCTTATGACGCAGATCTCTTACATGCAACCTAGGTAAGGAGCTGCTGCTGCATGCTGTTATTGCTGCTGCTGTTGCTGTTGCTGTTGATGGGGCTTCTACCGCTGCTGCTGCTGCTGTTACAGTTGCCGTTGCTGCTTTTGCACTTGCTGCTGCTGCTGCAGCTGCTGCTAGAACTGCTGCTTTGTGTTTCGTTGCTCTGCAGCATCGCGCTGGGTAATGCAGACGACTCCTTCATCTCAGGCCTCCGCCCAGGCTGCAGGGCCCCTGACTGTCTTGTCAAAGTGGCGCGAGTGCGGTTGCTGCTGCTGCTGTTGCTGCTGCTGCTGCTGCTGTTGCTATTAGCTGCTGTGGACGCATCTGCTGCTTTGCTGCTGCACCTTTGGCTTCGTGAAGGCAGCACTCCCCCAGGCGCATCTTTGCAGCACTTGCTGCTACTGTCGCGTGGCTTCTGCTGCTTTTTGTGCTGCCGCTGCTGCTGCTGCTAGTGCTGCTGCCATTGCTGCTGCTTCATCTGAAGCGGCTCTGCCTCGTGCTTATTATGTATAGATGTATATGTATGCATACATATATATATATATATACACTTTTGTTTATTTTGTCTTTATTTTGTCTTTATTTTGTCTTTTTTCTTTTTTTGTGTTTATGCTGTCTATTCGTTTCATTCTACTGCAGATGTCTTTGTCTCCTTTATTTGTTTGTTGTGAGAGGAAGATATCGAGTGTCTCCTTTTGTGGTGTCTCCTTTCTCTGCAGCTTCCTCGCTCTTTGCCTGCTGAAGCAGCAGCAGACCCTGTCGTTGGTTATCTATTTGAGCTGCTGGGCAGAGGCCGCCATTTGCTGCTGCTGCACATCATGCTGTTGCCGCCGGGGACGCGGAAGCAAAATATATTTGGCTGCGAGATTGCTGGAGCACCCCTTGTTTGTCAGTCAATAGACTCCTTCCTTCTTCTGCTGCTGCTGCTGCTGCTGTTGACGGTGTTGCTGCGGCTGCTGTTGTTGGTGTCGGTGTTGCTGCTGCTGCTGCTATCGATGTTGCTGTGGCTGCTGCTGTTGCTGCTGTGTTTATTCTGATATCGCGTTCTGTGTGTCTCCTCGTGGGTGTATCTTTGTGAGTCTACGAGCTACCGTTTTCATTACTTCTGCTGCTGCTCCTGCTGCTTCTGCTGCTGCTGCTTCTGGTTTGGGTGTATCTGCTGTTGCGCTGCAGCTAGATACAACACGGAAGCAGTTAGTACTTTGGCTCGTCTCTGCCAACTGGCTATATTAGCTGCAGCAAAGGGGCTTCTTCTTAAAGAAGGGGAGAATACGCTGGAGGCCTCTTCAGACCCTTCAGCAGCAGCAGCAGCAGGAGCAGCAGCAGGAGCAGCAGCCCCAAGTCTGCGGGCTCCGTTTTCGGCTGCAGACTTCGCCGACGCGCCGCAAAGCCTCGACGCGATTGCTGCTGCTGCTCCTCGCAGCAGCAGCAGCAGCAGCAGCATCAGCAGCGGCGGCAGCAGCGGCAGCGAGTCGGAAGAAGAAGACAACGATATTGTAGGGGGCTCGATGTATAGGCAGGCACCTCAAGGTCTTAAAGATGGCTCCCTACGGGGCCTCGAGACCCCTGCTGCAGCAGCAGCAGCAGCAGCAGCAGAATCAGAAGGAACTGCTGCAGCAGTTGGTGGCCGCGTGCTGCGGCGTCACACACTATATCACCCCCGGCGCGCTGCGCCTGCTGCAGGCTCATCCTCATCGTCAGCAGCAGCAGCAGCAGCAGCAGCAGCACTGGAGCGGCAGCTCTGGGCTTCTGACCTGCGGGTTGTTTGGTGCTTCCATGGGCCCCCCGCAGCTGTACATACAACAGCAACATCAACAAGCATCACATCAGAGATTATTCGAGGCAATTCGCGCTGTCTTCCTGCTGCTAGAAGTCGCTCCTTCCTCCTCTCCCCCCAGCAGCAGCAGCAGCAGCAGCAGCAGCAGCAGGGGCCTTTAGTTGCTAGGGCAGAGAGCGTGAAGGGAGAGATAGAGGAGTGCCATTTAGTGGAGCGTCCTTTGCTGCAGCTGCTGCCTAGTGCTTTGCTGCAGCAGCTGCAGCAGGCTAGCAGCAGCAGCAGCAGGGGAGCAGGGGGCTTCGTGCTGCTGGACTTCCTCAATGACCTCGGCAGCAAATTCGGGTTGTCTCTTGCTGCACCGCATGCATCAGATGGGGCTGAAGCCAGCTGCGGCTTTTCTCTTATAAGGCCTGACGGCTATCTAGCGCATTGCGGGAGAATAGGAGACACCAAAGCAGCAAGGGGACTGTTAGACTACCTCATCAGATTCTAAGCGGCAGCGCTTCTGCTTCTGCTGCTGCTGGTGCTGCTGCTGCGCGGCTGGCAGAAGCTGCCGCTACTGCTGCAGCAAGCAGCACCAGCTAGTGACACGGCAGCGCTTTGTGCTGTGCTGCAGCCGCAGCACCCCCAACAGCAGCAGCTAGTGCTGTACTGCAGTAGCAGCTGCTGCTGCAGCAGCAGCAGAAGTAGCACAGCAGCACAGCAACAGCTAGTGCTGCTGCAGCAGGTTGATATTTCGGACCTCGCTGGAACCGGCAGAGGCAGCGCGCACGTAGTTATTGCTGCATCAGCAAGAAGCAGCATCAATAAGTAGCACTGAGAAGCAGCAGCAGGGTGCATGCAGCAGCTCGTGTGTCTTGCTGCTGCAAGCATCAGCTTTGTGCTGCGGTTTAGAAACAAACAGAGGCCGGCGGAGAGGCCCTTTTTATGTGTTGCTGTTTGATAAGGAAAAGAGAGGCATGCGATTACTGCTGCTGCTGCTGCAGCAGCTGCTGCTGTTCAAGACAAAGCACCGCTTGCAGCGCACTTTCCCTAGGTCCCTGCAGCAGCAGCAGCAGCAGCAGAAGCAGCAGCAGCAGTAGCAGCTGCCAGGGCAGCGCTGCAGCAGCAGCAAACCGACTGCATGCGCAGCGGTGTCGATTACGGTAGTAACTGCATGCAAATGAGTTTGCTGTTGCTTGGAGAGGCGGCTAGCCAGCTGGGTGGCTAGCTGCCTCTAGCTAGCTAGCTAGTTAGCTATCCAGCTTGTGCTGTTGTTTATCTGAGCGCAGACATCTCTTTATGCATCCTACGAACTGCAGCAGAGTTTTTAATGGTGTATGTATGTTTGTGTTTGTGTTTATTTGTGTCTGCTGCTCGTGCGTTGAGGTGTATGTCCAGCTGAAGGAGACAGAAACGAAGGCAGCCGGATAGACCTCCCTTTGTTAATATATATATATACATATATATACATA